>NW_007746356.1:0-7161 GCF_000696425.1 Galeopterus variegatus | reverse complement strand
TGGCATGCCCACTGTATGCACTTACAAAGAAAGGAGTCCTCTGGGATTGGACTGAGGAAACAGAACAAGCTTATCGGGCTACACAAAGGGCAATACAGCAAGTACAGGCTTTACAAGTGGCCGACCCCACTAAGCCATTTGAGTTAGATGTACATATAACCTAGGAGGTGTTAGGATGGGATTTGTGACAGAGACAAGACTGATTCTGCACACCTGTAGGATTCTGGTCTCAGCTCTGGAAGGGTGCTGAAGTGTGCTAACAGAAAAGCAGTTAGCAGCTGTGTGTTCTGCCTTGATAGCCACTGAAGCTATCACAGGAACTGCCAAAGTCCTAGTAAAGATGACATACCCCATAACAGGTTGGCTGTGCACACAGCTGTAGCTCAGACTCCCACTCTGTCTAATTGGGGAGCATATATAGAACAAAGGAGCACTGTGTCAATGAGTCCTCTGTCCAAAGAGTTGCAAACTGTGCTAGGCCCAGTAGAGGTTTTGGAGGAAACTTTGACACAACTGTTACCGATGGAGGTGGAGGCTACACCTTTCCATGAGGGACAGAGACCTATCACAGAGCAAGCTTGGTATACAGATGGCTCAAGCATGGGAACTTCAGCATCATGTATAGCTGTTTGTGTCCAGCCCTTAACAGGCGCTATGTGGTATGAAAATGGTACAGGGCAAAGCAGTCAATGGGCTGAATTGAGAGCAGTATGGATGGTGATAAAAAATGAGCCTGGACTCATTATGTGGATAACTTGTCTTATGAAAATGATCCTGCCTTATGATTTCCCAGTGGAAGCCATGATCATCCCCACCACTCAAAATTTGGGTTTAATGCCACATATGTACCCAGAGAGCATGAGAGTTTTATTACTCACATAATAGAGCTTTCTATGGAGACTTGGTACTGAACGGCTTTAGTTAAGGGGAATAGGAGACGGTGCTGGATTGTATTGTGATTAGTTGTAGGGCTGGGGGGAGGGTTTCCAGGTAAGAGGATCAGGGTTTATGATATTTGAACTTCTCCACTGGTGCCAAAGGAGGGAGTGCCTGGCCTTTCTGATTGCATTGCCCAAAGTGAGGCAAGAGGGAATAAAAGAGAAGTGGGGCTGGAAGCTGTCACTTCCTGAACATTAAAAATAGTAAAACTTATATTACAGATTCACCTCAGAGTGGTTCTGCACAAGACTTATGTAAATTATCTAAAACAAAGATTCATCGTAAATATAACACCATATAATCTAGAGTATAACTTCAGCTGCATACATTTTCATCATGTTAGCATTAGAATAATATATACATTGCAAAAATTAGCCATAGCAGAGATTATTTCCATTTGGAAAAGTCCTTGTTTTCTTCTTCTTCTTCTTCTTCTTCTTCTTCTTCTTCTTCTTCTTCTTCTTCTTCTTCTTCTTCTTCTTCTTCTTCTTCTTCTTCTTCTTCTTCTTCTTCTTCTTCTTCTTCTTCTTCTTCTTCTTCTTCTTCTTCTTCTTCTTCTTCTTCTTCTTCTTCTTCTTCTTCTTCTTCTTCTTCTTCTTCTTCTTCTTCTTCTTCTTCTTCTTCTTCTTCTTCTTCTTCTTCTTCTTCTTCTTCTTCTTCTTCTTCTTCTTCTTCTTCTTCTTCTTCTTCTTCTTCTTCTTCTTCTTCTTCTTCTTCTTCTTCTTCTTCTTCTTCTTCTTCTTCTTCTTCTTCTTCTTCTTCTTCTTTTCTTCTATATTCTGTAGGAGACTATCACAGAGAAAAGAAGAGAGAAATAGAAAATAATGCCTATTAAGCACCTGCTACGTGACAAGCAGTGTTTTTATGAAGCTTTTCTAAAATTGGTTTTATAATAATCCTACAAGTTAGGTACAAATTTCACTTTTTAGGTAGTAAAAAATACTCAAAAAGATAGAACTATTTGCTTGATGTCAAACATCTAGTAATTTGAAGATTTAGAGGCTTGAGGCCAGTTTCAACTAACCTCAGAGTTTATGCTCTTTACTGACACAATGCTGTTTCCTGACAATATTTGATACTGTTTTAATCACTGGGTTTCACTCTGGTGACCTGAGCTAGCCATTCCTGAAAACCTTTAGAGGAAACATATATATTTTGATTTCTTGGCTCTTTTATTAATTGTCCTTGTCTTGTGTTTCCTTTGTATTCTGCTAATCCTCATTTGCTTCTCTCTTTCATTATAATTGTGATGCACTAGTTCAAACCAGCAACACTAATCCTTTTCACTGTAGTGCAGGAAAAGCCAGCCAGTTCACAGATCAATTATGTCTTCTTTTACAGTAGTTATCTCAAAAATTAAGAAAATATTTTTGAGGCAGGGCAGCAATTGCTTTTAAAAAGTACTATCTAGCTTTCTTCCTGCAGTATTTTAAAGAGCAAATGTAAATTGTCCTTTAAGATCTCCAAACATACCTACATGTTATTGTCATCTTCTGATTTTTCCCTTATCCCTGTCCATCTCAACTTAGGGTTCAAACAAAGGTGGTCAATTTTTCTGGGGAAAACAAAAAAATAAACATAATATACTGAAAATAACACTGGACAAATTGTCCAGGGACATGGTTTGAAACTAGTTCTACCATGCATTGTTTGTGAGACCTTGACAGATATTTGCATCACTAAGTTGGAGTGGCCTCATCTGTAAAAGAGAGAGATTAATAACAGCAACTTTACAGGGTTATTCTAAGAATCACAGGAGAAACTGGCTTTGAAAGCATTTGGTAGATTGAAAAGTGCTGTGGGAATACATTACAATGTGGGATCTTATTTTGAAGTAATGATATTTTCCCTGCATGATTAAGGTTCTGTTCTTTAAGGTTTATGTACACTCGTATGCAGTTTCTAATAATATTGATCTATGCTTATATCATTCAGGGGCCGAAACAAAACAAAACACAACACCTCCTCAGTGGGTAACCACTGAACTCCTTCTGACAATCTCTCTTCAAAAAAACTATGATAAGGCACATTTATCCATTTTTTTAAAGTGCACCTGGCTTTAAAGAATGGGCATTGTACATGCAATTCATCAAATTTGGGATTAAATTTTGGATATCCTCATATTCTACCTACTAGCTTGAGCTCTTCGGAGCCTCAGTTTTAACATTTGTAAAATGGATGGATAATACCAACTTGCAGAATCATTGTGGAAAGATATTGAGGCAATGGAAATAAAGTACCTGGAATGCTAGTCATTGAAGGGCAGCTGTTGCTTTTATTATCTTTATAATTATTATAATTGAGTTTACTGTGTAGTAGCTTTGTACATGTTATATTGTACCTTAAATCTACTGAACTTTAGATTTCTCATCTGTAGAACAGAAATCAAATGTATCTCATTTGTTGTTTGTTTGTTTTTTATTGGTTATGAATATTCATGAGATACAAAGCTGTTTTTCACCCCTCAGGCCCATGATGTGAGGGTTATTAACCTTAAATCTACTGAACTTTAGATTTCTCATCTGTAGAACAGAAATCAAATGTATCTCATTTTTTGTTTGTTTGTTTTTTATTGGTTATGAATATTCATGAGATACAAAGCTGTTTTTCACCCCTCATGCCCATGATGTGAGGGTTATTATGTTTTAGTGGGTTGATAACTACAAAGGCACTCTGAAAATGCAGTTCTCTATTACCTGTATTTCTACTAATATGAGTAGAATTTATTTCTAGTTTTATGTTAGACTTGCCTTGTGATGGACCTCTTAATGCTGGAGGAAATAGTAGCTGTATATCTAGAGCCTAATGGCAAGAAATTTCCTAATTCCTTGATGGCAGATAACCACCTAAAGGACTTTTCTAACCAAGTTCTGGCAAATTATGGAAATTGAGATTTGATGGTTGTTAAACCTATGAATGAATGAATGAATGATGATTTTTTAACTGCTAGCTTGTTTGTTTCCTTCTGATCTTGGCTCAAAGTTAGTCATCCACAGGGCCTTTTCTGATAACCCAGTTACATAAGAGTCTCTACTAACTCTCTATTCCATGCCTTGTTTCATGTCTTCAGTCTACTCATTACCATCTATAGTTCTATTATTGATATATTTTTAACTTGCTTATTATACAATTCCATAGTAGCAGCAGCAAGAGAGCAGGGAAATTATCTTATTCACTATACATCCCCAATAAAGACACATAGTAGGAAGTCCATTAATATTTATCAAATGTATGGGTAAAGAAAAAAGTAATTCCCTACAAGCTCATGGTCTGTCTCTTTTAATGTGGCTGTTGAATGAAACCCATTTAAGTCAATGAGAAAACAAAGAGAAAAAAATGAAAGCATTTGTTTTTTGTACCAAGGATAACTTAAATGTTTTTTTTTTCCCATTTCACTTGATTATTGGGAGATCAGAGGACATAAGGCAGGCCAATACCTGATACAAAGACAACAGTTTTTATTACAAAAAATATATATATTTCCTATTATTTTAGTTTTGTGACAAATAAATTTGTAGAAATTTAACGTAGAAAGTTCCAGGACCAGATGATTTTACTTGGAATTCTACCAAACATTTATGGAAGGAATAACAGTAATTTGATACAAATTATTTCAGAAACTGGAAGAGAAGTGAATAATTTTCAGTTTATTCTGAGGACAGAAATGTTCCTATATAAAAACCAGACCAAAAAACAAATATGTATATATATATATACTATAAAAGAAAATTACAGACTAATATCCATCCCAAATATAAATACAAAATTCTTTGCAAATTAATAAAAAATAGAATTCAGCAATATATAAAATTAATAATATATTATGAACAAATGAGGAATATCTCAAGTATTTGTTGCTGAGATATTATGGTAAATTGTACCTTTCCAAAGTAGTTTAGAAGATTCTAGACTCTAATATAAGATGTTCACTCAAATTTTAATCTTCATAATAAAAAAATAAAGTAATATGAAGTTGTTTGTATGCATGTATAAATTTATGATAGACTAAATTTTTGTATACTTAGCACATGAATGAAAACATTAATCAGTAGAATGTATTACAATCAAGAGTTTTTACTATTAATATAGTGTGGTATATTCACAATTAAAATGGGCTTTTATTTTATTATTCAGCACATTTTTACTACTACTGTTACCATTAAAATTTTCTTAGATTTCTAATAATTTATTTTATTTGTTTTGATGCTATCTGTTGCATATATTTCTCTTCACATGTATGTATGTATCCAACATAGATTTTAATCCTGTGTCAATGATAAGTGACACGTATCATTATTTAATGGTTTTTCACACTGAATTTTACTCTGATTTAAATATTGTATGTGTGTAATAGGCACTTCTATCTTTTAAAAAATGGAGCGCCGCCGCGCTCCCAAGCGGCGCACTGTAGCAGTGCGCCACCGGGCCGGCCCGGCACTTCTATCTTTTAAAAATGTGTGTAATAGGCACTTCTATCTTTTAAAAAATTTTTCAATAGTAAATCTTCGAATAACCTTTTCTTAACATTTCTGTGTCCACTTTCATATACTACAATTTAAAAAATAAAAGTAGAGTATTTACTAAGATTCAATGAAACTGACATTGTGAAGCTGGTATTGAATGGGGAATTAAAACTATTATTGTTCAGAAGCCCACATTCTATTATATCTTTCTAGATATAATTTCTATGGGCAGAGCCTTATACGTAGAGGTACCCTATCCAATTATGTCTGAATGGTGAGTCTAATTTTGCAATTTGGTGGTGTGGAGTCTGTTGTTAGCACTCTCTAAGGCATCCTCTCCAACTAAGATATATCTTTAAGAAAGCTGATACCATATTTCACTGATTTTGAGACATTTTTTTCACAGTTTAACAATTCACATGTGTGGCAGTCATTATGTAGTTGTGATTGTCTGAACACATGTGAAATTCATCTGAAAACCTTTCCTTGGCATCTTCTGGCAAGATAAATCAAATAGCAGTATCGAAACTTGCAAAATCTTGCCAGAAGCTTGGGAAACAATCTTGGAGACAACAGTGAAACATTATTTGAGGAAATACAGTATGACAAAATTTTTGACCACTCAAAGGATAATATTATGTGAATAAGAGTCTGGACATTAACACCTGAGGGAGAAAAAAATTCAGGAAAGTTGAACTCTGAATATGAAGAGATATTAGAAATATCTTAACCAATTTTACTGCACACCCACATGAAGAAACGTGCCCTTCTCGACTATTCCACTCCCCTACCAAACTGTAATCACTTTCTGTCCTGTGTCACCTTCTCTGTGGCCAGGAATGCTGACTTCTGTGGACTACACCACCAAGGCTCCCTTGCTTGGTGTCTTTTGGTTGGGTTTATCCAAAGGTTTTCAGATACTACCAGCAGATCGAAAAGTGACAGGAGAGAGATGTGAAGGTTTCCGTCCGCTCTTCTGATGCCATGTTTTAAGCAGCTGTTTCCCTGCATGGATCAACCTCATCACAGGCAGACCTGCCTCCAGGGCTGTAGCTTTACTTGAGCTCCTTAAACATTATTTCTTTCCCTCGCTTTTCATCTATATGGGTGAATATAGCTCTCAGCCCCTGCTCACTTCTCAGTGCCTCTTCATCTCTTGCATCTTTTACTGTACCCGCGTGTTATTACTAAAATCTCTTCATTTGAACAATTTCAAGCAAAATAAGTTTCCTGACAAGATCCTGATTTATATAGGAATATATTAAGCATTTTTGGCAAAAGTAAATCTAAAGGAGATTTTTAAAATAAGAATAAAACAAATTACAAGATCTATGCTAAAAACAATCTATCATAATTTAATTGGCATTGCTTTTTCTTTCTTTTTGATATCTAACATAATAGTACATCATATAATTTATGACATCTTAGATTCAATGAAATATGATATTTTGATCTCCAGCTATCTCACTATGTTTATCTCTTAACTCTTTTGCAACATGCAGTCATAAAAGGAGATGTGTGAAATATCTTGGATCTACTCATTACTTAAGCATGTAAAGGAAATTAAGTTTGGTAATGTTAGAAACATAATCCTGCCCTGTATTTTAGCCTTCCTGGCCTCTTATGAAAACCACATAAACTTGTTGCAGCTACGCTGATATTATTTTTATCATACTTAAAAAAAAAAAAAGCACCTTCTTTTTTAATGCTGTGCTTTCCATCCAGAACACTTTTCAGTAAAGCAAAATCTAATCAAGTC
>NW_007746355.1:13337-13577 GCF_000696425.1 Galeopterus variegatus | reverse complement strand
CTCCGCAGAGTGGGAAATATATTTTTTAAAGGAATACGGTGTCCTTCTCTGCCTGCCCTCCCGTGGAAGTGCTATTTAGCAACATTACATCATAAAAGACCAATGAGAAGGAGATAATAGGGAATCAGATAATTCTTAAACGAATAACTCCTTTACCATCAAGAATTTCTTCTATGGACAAATCCCTATTTCTGCTTATCTCCTCACTAAAACATAAAAATAGATTTTCATAATACCTGT
>NW_007746355.1:6729-7918 GCF_000696425.1 Galeopterus variegatus | reverse complement strand
TCAGGCCCTTTAAAAAAACTTATTCCCAAGGAAAATAATTTTGAGAATCAGAAGGTAGGCCGACTATATATCCTTTTACATACATCAAAGGGTCAACCTATGATCACCTGGTAAATCTAAAAAAAATATATTTATTTGATACTGATCAATCTTTATGCAGATACCTATTCAAACAGATTAATGTATAGATCTTAGTTGGTATTCTTTTGATGCCAACAGTAACCACTTAAACATAGTGGCCATAGGTATATCTCAATTAAAAAAATGATGTTTAATAAACAAAAAATAAATACTAACATCCATTTTTAAGTGTATGTTACATAGAAGTACTTTATATCATCTCATTTAAGTCCCATTATTAAAATGAGGCATACGTTATTATCTCCATTTTATAGGTTAAAAAAAACAAGCCAGAGACAAGTTAAATATTTTGCTCAATGTAGCATTTGAACCCGGCTAGCTGATACTAAAGTCCAGTATGCCAATTTATCCTTAGTTGTCTGGAACCAGTTGTTAGTTTTAACCTAATAATCTATAAATGTTAAAATTTGCAATGATTCTTCCATAACTTTACCGTTACAAAATTGTTTCGTATGTTCATTTCTCACTGGATTGTTTCTTACACCAAAAAAACCCCCAAAAACCCCAGTTACTGCAATTTAATTATTATGTGTGATGACATACATATACACATTAAAAAAAACCCCAAAAACCCCAGTTACTGCAATTTAATTATTATGTGTGATGACATACATATACACATTGAATCCCTAATCAGTTTGCTTATATGCCTATATAAACAACCAGTGTTTGTTGCTTTGAAGTTTGTGTTTTGGATTGAATTAAGTTTCCAGATCATTCTTAAGTGTATTCTGAACATCAATGTTATTTTTTTTCTGATTTTATTATGTACATGATTAGAGTTTGAAATTATGGAGATAAGAGTCAATTCAACGACTGCTTATTGAATATCTTTTATGTTCATGGTGAAACTAAATAACAGAAAGAAGACAAAAGTAAGATATAGTTCTGGCTTTTAAATTAAACAGTTTCCTCAGTTAAAACAAAACATCACAGCATTAAAGCATTAAATAGTAGATCATTAAAATGAGATTAGAATTTTTGATTTATATATATTACTCTGGATATGAGGAACTTATAGTATTTTTCTTTTACTAATTATTTTTAT
>NW_007746355.1:0-1374 GCF_000696425.1 Galeopterus variegatus | reverse complement strand
AAAAAAACACAATATTTGGGAAGTGCAAGAAAGTGAAGCACAATAAAGCGACGTATGCCTGTTGTCCTAGAAATATTTTCATTTAATATGTATGTATTTTTTAAATGAACAGGATAGCAGTGCATGATCCTTCATTTATGATCTCCCAGTTGAAAATCAGCGACCGAAGTCACAGACAAAAACTTCAGCTCAAGGCACTGGATGTGGTTTTGTTTGGACCTCTAACACGTTAGTATTCTCTTTCACTCAGAGTATGATGCAAAAGAATAATTTGATCATCTTTGTGTTATTTAAGGAGGGGAAAAGTAAGAAAGGCAGTAGACCACTAAGAAGAATCATCTATTAATTGTGAAAGAAATGTAATACTATCTTAAAAGATTTATAGGACAGGATTTTTTTTTTTGTTATTGACACATGGCATGTGGAATTTTCAAAACTGGTTACTAATTTTAGTTAAAAGCTATAAAAACTATGATTAGCTGATAATTTAGAATTTTTGATTTAAAACATTGGATTTTTGTGGAAGTTTTAATGTTGATGTTATTATATCTGGATATTCTCTGAAAGATTCCTTAAAAATATTATGCTATCTTACCATGTTAATGGCATGAAGTAATAGATCCTAATGATTTCATTAATCATGAAGAAAGGATTTCTTAGGATATATCTTAGATAGAAAGCAAAGACCCACTTGAAGCTTTATAAAGTAACAGACTATCCTGGCAGGAGCACACAGTGGATAATGTTATTTGATTGTTTTTGAAGAGGAACATTTAAGAAGGTATATGTCATGTTGGTTAAGAAAATAAACTGTGTATTTCTTTACTTTGACAGGAATACTTTGGTTGCAGAAGGGAAATTTAATGTGTTTATTTTGTTTAATTTCAAATTTCCGAAAGCATTGGGAGAAAGTGAGGAGTGTACATTTTAGAGGAATGATGTTTTATTTTTGGAAGCCAGAAAAGAATAACAGAGTACAAAAAATGGCTTCCACAAATTATAAATTACTAAACCAATGTTTCTTCTACCCAAATTCTTAGAGTTAGGAGACTTCAGGTTTCTATGCTACTGTCTTGGGGATGGCCTATCTAAAAAAGGATTACTGGAGTGGTAGTATGGATTTTCATGACTTTACTGGTGGTGGTGGGTTTTTTTTGTTTTGTTTTTTCTTTTTTTTTTTTGGCTTGGGCTAAAAGAGCAGCTGGTCAAACAGCTGGAACTTCCCTTTGTGAGAGTTGGTGGAAATGTACTGTTGGTGGAAGTGACAAACCCTAGGAAATAGAACACTACTGAAATGCCAAGCGTTCCATGGTGATGATCCCCTTTCTAACCTTTTCCTTGTCCTAAGTTCTCAACTGAATTAGGGGATTGTCT
>NW_007746354.1:5709-13579 GCF_000696425.1 Galeopterus variegatus | reverse complement strand
CCCGCGGCGGGAGCGTTGCTGCGCTCCCAGCGCCGCACTCTCCCGAGTGCGCCACGGGCTCAGCCCTAATAAATAAATAAATATTTTAATTTTCTCACATGAAAGAGACAGAGTGAGCTTGGAAGTGCTATTAACAGTGTTCACATAATGCTCACTTTTAGGCAGCATGACCAAGGACCCAACTCTCCTCTCCGCTGCTCCTGTTGAGGACTGACACGTTACCGTTTTCCCCAGCTGTTTGTATATGATGGGGGCACCAACTCAGTGGTTATTAAAATAGATGCACTGCTGTTGAGCAGCTTACTGCCAGCACAGTTTGAATCAACAAGTGCAGAGCATCAGTGTGTTAGAGTAAATATAATGGACGGAGACCGTGTCCAGGTCTGTTCATTATTGAGGTTCGAAGCTGTGTTTGGATGTAATCATAAATAGGTTTAGGGTAGGAGAAAAGGTTTTAGTAAAATTTGCTTTTGGAGTCACAGACATCTTGAGCTAGAAGGGAACAGTCAAAATCTTCTAAAATGATTCCCCAATTTTACCAATGAAGAAATTGAGGCTTAGATAAGTGAAGTAACTTGTCTGGACTCCTACAGGTAGTTTGTAGCCTCATGTCTCCTATGTTAGGATAACAATATGACAATGATATACTAATGTTTGTAATAACAATATAAAACCATATAATATATCATATATGTTGTTATATAATTCATATTTATATTTACATTTACATGTTATGTAATATGTTCAAAACATTGTACATACAATACATTATATATTGTATCATATATGCAATATGTAATATGATGCAATACTATATATAACAATATACAATCATAATATGTTGGTATATAATATTACAGTAATGCTGATGTTTTCCTGTCTGCTAGGCATGGTACTGAAAGACCTGTGTATATTACGGGCTTCAATTTGTGAGCAGTTGATGCAACTCAGGCCTCCCATAAGTTGGTTGTTTATTAAATGAAAGATCAGATGTAGGAAATAAAAGCCATAAATGTGAAGGAATTTTTCTCATGAGAAATGTGGGGTGTTGTTTTGGGTGTGGGTAAGAAAAGGGAAGGAAACTGCTCTGTCATCAGATATCTCCAAATTTAGAACAATATCTATCCCTAGCCATTGGCTTTAGAATGTGCTTTACCCTGAGAACATGCGTAAAATACATTTCCGTGTTTGGCTATTTCTTTTCCAGCTGTATAGAGGGTGTCGCCATTATTTAAGATAATAGCTATGGCCGATGACCACTTTATATCTAACTGCCTTTCAAATTACTTTTCAGTGAATGCTTATAAAGCACTTGATTTCAGAAGTCAGTTCATGCTGAAATACCAGGGTGACTGTTTCAGGCGATGGTTCATCTGTGTTAGGGGTCAGTAAACTTCTTAATAAACTTAAAGGGCAGATAGTGAGTATTTTAGGCTTTGCAGGGCCAAGAAGCAAAATCAAGACTATTATGTACATAACCATTCAAAATGAAACCATTTAAAAATATGAGAACTATTCTTTGCTTGCAGCCTACATATGCAGACAGCTGGCTGGTAGGATTTGGGCTATGGGCAGAAGTTTGCCAATCCCAGACCTACAGGGCATTTTTGGTTTGGGTGTTCTCTGTGGTCATTGTTACTCTGGAAATCAGAGGCAGGTCACTCATCAGTTATAGAAGGCCAGAGAATCTTCTAATTTTCAGGCCAGAAGAAGACTTAAATGTCACCCTCCAACTGCCTTATTTTTATAGTTGTGATTGCTCAGCTGAGCCTTTGGTTTCTAGTCTGCTGCACACACATTCAGGTCTCCATCTATAAAAATGGCCCCCCTTATCACTACAATGCGGAGAAAATAGATGATGGAAGGTTTGGAGAACCTGACAAGATTGACTATAAGAGGCTTTCACATGTTTTCCTTTACCATTAAATGGGACACTACTAAAAAATTTGTTATTTCTATATTTGTTCATTCATAATTGATGAATGTTTATTCATTCATCAAATACTTATTGAGCAGGTCCTATGTCTGGCACTGTTCTAGGCACAGAGAGATACCTAATTAAAAAATAAAACATTGCTGCCCTCTGGAGTTGCAGTTTGTAGTTTATATAAACAAGTAAAATATGTAGTCTCTTGGATGGCAGGCATCATATAGAGAAGAGAAGTAATGGGGCTAGGTCGTCCAGGGCTGGTGGAGGGGTTGCAAATTTTACCCAGGGTGGAAAGGGAGGGGTGCTCAGCAGTCAGGACTGGAAGTGTGAGTGCTGCAGATATCCAAGCAGGAGCACCTGAGGAGGACGAGGAGGTGCTGGTGCAGAGGGTCTGAGATGGGAACTTGTTTGAGGAAGCCCGTGAGGCCAGTGTGGTTGGGGCAAATTAGACTGGAGATGGTGATAACAGATTGGGTCAGGCCTTGCAGGTGATTGTAAGGACTTCCGAAGGGAAAGCCAGTGGGATTTGCTGAGGGATTGGGTATGAGGTGTGAGAGAGAAAGAGGAGTGTTTTTGGCCTAAGCATCTGGAAGGTTGGCATTATAAACAGATTGCAGGGGATGATCAGGAGCTGTGTTTGGTACAGATTGAGTTTGAGATGTTAGAGATTTACAAGGAGGTGGGTATTAGGCCATTGAGTGTAAAAATCTGGCGTTCAGAAAAGAAGTCTAGGCTTTTTTGAGAGTCAGTGATATAAAGATGGTCTTTAAGGCTATGAGACTGGGCGAGACTTCCAGTGAAGTGAGTTAGAAGAGATAAGGAGCCAAGGCCTGAGCCCAGGAGCACTGCAGCATCAGTAGATGGGGGAGACAAGGGGGAGCCAGCAGAGACCCAGAAAGACCTTCCAGGAAGGTAGGAGGAAAAGCAGGAAACTGTAGTGTCCTAGAAGACAAGTTCAGGAAGTGTTACTGAGGAGGAGCGAGAGAGGGAGCAGGGGTAGGAAATGATGCCAGTTTGGGTCAAGTCACCAACTGAGACTTGACCTGGGATTCAGTAACATGGCAGTCACTGGGGATCTTGACAAGAAGTTTCAGCAGAGTGTGGGGGGTGAAAAAGAGTGTCAAAGAAAGGGCAGAGAAGAATTAGCCACAGGGAGCACAGACAATTCTTTAAGGAGTTTGTTTTAAGGGGAGCAAAGACACAAAAGGTGGTAGTTGTCCAAGGTAGTGGAGCAAAGGGAAGGTTTTTTATAAAGGGTGATATAAAGGCATGATTGAATGCTGATGAGAGTGACCCAGGAGAGAAGGAAAAATCGATGTTGACCAGGAGAAATGCTGGACAAGAGAGAAGTCATGATTATAACGGCTGCGTTTCATATGTTTCGAGTATCACTCTAGCAGTCAGTTATCATTAACAAATCACCCAGTATTTAGTGAGCTTAAACAACAGTGGTGTATTTAGTTTATGCTCTGGCAGTTGGCACTTTTGTCTCAGCTACTAGGTTCCTGGTCTCATCTGCTGTCCCTCAAGTGTCTAGTCAGCTGCCAGGAGGGCTCATCTTTGTGCCTCCAGCAGGCTAGTCCAGGTCGCTCATCTGCTGGGACCACTCTCATCTGCTGCTGGCAGGTTAGCACAGTGTCACCTCCACTTCACTTCACTGGTTAAAACAAGTCACTGACCAGCCCAGATTCAAGAACAGAGAGAGATTCCCCCCCGCCCCTCTTGATGGGAGAGTATAAAGTTACCTTGCAAAGAGGTGTGGATACAAGGAGGGGAATAGGTTTGGCCATTTTTGCAGGCGATCTGCCACAGCTCTCTGTGAGCTGAACATGCTGCTTTTGACCCTGATGAGAGTCCTTCGTGGGCAGGTAGTATTCTCTTCATTTCACAGATGAGAAAATGGAGGCACTGAGGGTCCATAACTTGCTCAAGATTACACAGCTATTAAGGGGCAGAGTTGGGCGCCAAACCTTGGTGTCTCTGATGTCCAAATCCCTTTCCTATCTGTTCTACTTTCCTGATAGTGTCTGTTTATAAGAGCACACTAGAGTGCTGCCTATTTCCTGTTAGGCATGGGAATAATTTTTTTGTAGGTGATTATCATTTCATAATCAGAATGGGCTGAGGGGATGATTATCTTGTTGTGGCTTGCATGTTTACTGCATGGGGATTGAACAACTGTATTTATTAGAATCCCATTGAAGTTATAGTAGTGTGTTTAATTAGGGCTTTTATTGACACAAATTTATGTCTCAGCTGGTCCCTCAGTGCACTTTGATGGTCTTTGCACTTGTCCTTGGTCAGCTGACTCTCCTGTCCAGTTAGTCATACAAATCCACCTTCACAGCCCGCTTTGTCTCCAGGCCTTCTGACTTCCTGTGTCTGCCTTTATCCTTGCCTCTCTCTTTCTGTCCCTGACCTGGGGGGAAGGGACACCCTGCCTCTAGTCCAAGATTAGCCCCCTCTGCTCAGGTTCTCCTCCCTCCAGAACCTGTCATAATCAATATCTGTCTCCTCAACAAACTGGATTTTAAGCCTTCTAAGGGCAGAATCCAAAAAGTGGAAAAATATGAATTAGCATCAGGGAACTTTGGTTCTGCCACTGGTTGTATAGCCTTGGGCAAGGCATTTTCCCCACGGTTCACGAGTCCAAGAAGGGTGGATGAGTTGAGCCATCATCTCAAAGATTATTCAAGGAGAGTGAGGTCTGTTTATGTGCACACAGGAAACTCTTGGCCTAGAGCTCTATTCTGTGTGCAGTGGCTGCAGTGTGTCCTGGGTCCTGATCTCTGTATATCTGACATCCCTCCAATTTGACACAAGAACTGCAGCAGTTCTCCTTTCCCTTTCCTCATTCAGTTGTCAAAACCTTGTTTGGCCCCAGGGTTAGAGCAGCTGTTGGCCACTTAGCTCATTAGGAACGCCCCTGCTGGAAGAAGACTGGTCTGGGTGCTGAATCCACAATCTCAGGAAAGATAAAGGTTGGAAAGTAATGACCTCGGTGAAAATAAGTTTTAAAGCCCTCTTTGGGTAGAGGGAGCAGATCAGTGAGTAATTAGGTTCAATCAGGCATTTCAAGTCTTTATAATGTTGCTTGTATTGGAAGCCCTGGAGCTTTGCCCTTCTGAAAGTCCCTGGATTGGGATCCCAGCAAGCTGAGTGGCAGGGAGGGAGGGAGGGAGGGAGGGAGAGCTTCCCTGGAGGAGAAGCCAGGGCCACATCAGCAAACTGATGCTCAGGCATGAGATTCAAGATGCAGAGTGGGTCCTTATTTTTTATACAGTTTGCTATAAGAGTAAATAGTCCTGCTACTTATTTATCTTGTAAGCTTGGGAAAATCACTTAATTTCTGTCAGCCTCAATTTACTTATCTGTAAAATGAAGGCAGCTAATTACATCTGCCTCATAGCGTGAGGGGCGTGAATGAGAGAATGCTTGGCGATACTTGGCATACAGTCAGCACGTGTTAAATTTCAGCTGTGATTATGATTATTACATACACTTCACATTTTGTCATGTTTATATTGTAAATCGCTGGTTCAAGATTTTTCATACTTTCATGATTGCCCCATACTTTTAAGATATGTCCTTATATTATTTATTATTCATTTAGTTATCCATTCACTGAGTTTGTATCAAGGAACTGTTGATTATCTTCTTTCTGCTCAGGTGTTGAGAAGATGAATTATTCATTTCTTAGTGGTTGCTGTTATAATATTTGGAGCTATAGTTTGCTGAGCACCACTTCGATAGAGCTGCTGTTGGGAAAATATAGGAAAATATTCAGGGCCCCTCAGATGTCCAGAATCTTGCCAAGCATTTGATGTAAATATGCACGTGTGCCCAGGTGTTCCTTGATTATTGTCTAACGTAATTGTGCATGTGTACCCGGGTATCCTGAGTTATGGACTTAAATATAAAGGATGAGTGGCTCTGATCCATGGTGCCCCCCACCCCCGGGATACCCCCAGGGGGGCCATGGGGGAGGCCGCTACTGCTGCTGGAAGCTGTTGCTGTCAGGGCCCCCGGGACCCTCTGAGAGGCCACTGCCACCACCAGACCTGTAAGCTGCTGGACCTGTAAGCTGCCGCTGCTGCTGAGGACTGAACTCGCATCATCTGCCAATGGCTCCTGGGATCTTTCCCAATTACTTAGCATGGACCTGCGTGTAAGGGTTCTGTGGACCCAGCCTGGCATGTGAGGGGTCTGGGGACCCAGTCTGTACAACGGGCTCGAGGGGTCTGTGAGCCCTAGCCCTGACAATACAAGTAGAAACTTAGTATAACTAAAATAACGAAAGATTTTGGCTTTAGTTATGAAATGCCTAGCAATACAAATAGCATAGCTATTGCCTCAGCATGACAACTAGTGTAGTTGTCTAGCTTTACAGTTGCTTACTTGGGGGTTAGGTTCTAAAGTCAGGGCATAAGGGGAACATTGCATAGAGTCATAATTACCTTTGCAAAATCTCTTAAACCATCTGTAATATACAGTCTACATTGGGAACCATCAAACTTTTTGTAAAGAGCCATATAGTCAATATTTTAGGCTTTGCAGATCACATACGGTCTCTGTCACATATATTTCATTTTCTTTTTTACCTCCCTTTGAAATGTAAAAACCTTTTGTTAGCTCTGGGCCCTTCAAAAATAAGCCCTGGTCTACATGATCAGATTGTAGTAGGCAGTTCCCAGTAGTCTCTGCCTTCTGTTATTTACGGCCAGGTACAGTCCCCTCCCACCTTGGATCAGGGTTGATCCCTGTGACCAGCAGAGTATGGCAGACATGTGGCTTCTGCCTTTCTGTCTGTCTCTCTTGGGTCCCCTGCTCTGGGGGAGACCAGCTGCCACGTTGTGAGGAGAGGCCACAAGGTGAGGAATCAAGGCCTCCCGCCAGCACCATGTGGGTGAGCTAAGCAGCTCCTCCAGCCTCAGTCAAGCCTCATGATGGCAGCCTAGCCAGCATCTGGACTGCAGCTTCCTGAGATCCTGAGCAGAACTACCTGCCTTTCAGGTGATTATAAAATCCTCAGCAGTGAAAGGGGGAGCAGTGAGGATTTCTAAAGAATGCCATCTGCTCTGCACAGTAATTGCTTTTTTTTTTTCTTTTATTGTCTATGCCAGTTTTACATGTCAAAAAATCTGTTTATGGATAGGATGAGATGGGAGGGTGGTTAAGTTACCTGAGGGTATGACACAGCTCTTCCGGGTGAGCCAGACATTGAAGTACACCACTCACTCCACTTAGCAACTCCCACTAAGGTCAGGATTGGGAGCTAAACATCTACTTTGATCCACCTAGCTCCCGACCCCTTCTTAGCTTTCACTGATAGTCACTTTGGCAGTCTGCTTGAATATAGCAATGTACTTGTGATCTGTGAAGAGCTTTTGCTCCCACACCGAAGCTCCAGAGGGCTTTGCTCTCTTCCAAGTTTGCCTGGAGGACCTTCTGCACTCAGTGCTAATCCATGGGCAGCTGTCCGTTGACCTATGTAATGTGGCCCACTTTGGAGAGATGAGCTGGGCCACTTGGTTCTGGCTCAAGATTTTGAACCGGGACTCAGAGATACTCTAATCATTTGTGGGCATTTGAGCTAAAGAGTCTTAGGGAATTAGAGGCAGGCAGCCATGATGTGCTTCCAAATTAAGAGGGAGTAGTAACTAGAAGGATCATATTTATGCATTTATTTAACAAACATTGATTAGGTACTTACTGCATGCCAGGCATTGTTTTAGTAATGTAGGTTACAGATCTCCTTGGGACTTCACATTTCTGGTAGGGGAAAATAGACAATAGACTATATACATGATCCATTAGTGAATTATATATAAAGTATGTGAGAAGCAGGATAAGGGGCATCAGTAGCTCCAAGGGTGAAGAAGGGGTCAGGTTGCAGAGTTAAGTATGGTGGATAAGGTAGTCTCATGGAGAAGGTGAGGT
>NW_007746354.1:2213-3799 GCF_000696425.1 Galeopterus variegatus | reverse complement strand
TGGGGAAAGAGGGGACACTGTCGTGAGGAAAAACACTGGATAAAGGTGAGACAGAGGTGCAGGGTGGGATGTACCTTGTAGGCCCTGTCAAAGCTCTTAGTTTAGGAGCACTGACAAGCTAAATAGCCATAAAGTGTATTAAGTGGTATGTGTGTGTTTGTGAAAGATAGTGAGAGATCAGATTTGTGCTTTGAAAAGATGACGGGATTACTCCGATTTTTTTTGGTGCAGCTGGCACGGGGAACCGAACCTTTGACCTTGGTGTTGCAAGGCAGCACTCTAACCAACCAAACTAATTGGCCAACCCNGAACCTTTGACCTTGGTGTTGCAAGGCAGCACTCTAACCAACCAAACTAATTGGCCAACCCTTAAGATTACTCTGGCTTCAGTGGGAGAATGCATTGGAGAGGCTGAGTGAGATAGATTTCCAAGCAGATGATGGTAACTTGGATTAGGGTGGTGGCAGTGGGACAGATTCCCTGGATATTTGGAAGGTAAAATAGAAATAGAACTTGGGAATGGATGGGATCTGAGGTTTGGAAGGGTATTGTCAGAAGACAGAATTTCAACAAATTGGGCTGGCCAGTTAGCTCAGTTGGGGCGTGGTGCTTATAACATCAAATTCAGATCCCCATACTGGCCAGCCACACACACAAAAAAAAGATTACAACAGATTTAAAGATCTTTATTGGCTTTCGTTTGTGATTCTAGAGTCAGGCAGTATACCTCTTTCTGTAAAACAGAATAAGTGTTCCAATGAGCTGAGCAGGAAAGGTTGGTTCTATAGATAGAAAGGGCTGAGCAGAAACAAAACAAAAAGTGGATCAGTCATTTCAAAGTTGCTTTTCTTGTAAAGGTTAAAGTGGGGGGTGGGGGGGTTATCATCATGCTGGCCTGTTTGGGGATTTGGCTATTATCTCTTTCTCTCTGCTGAATTCTCAGGAGGTCAGGTAAAGATTTTAGTTCCCCAAGTTGGTTGAAACTTCAGCATGAGTAACTCCATTTTGGTTTGGTCTGTTGGGCCTAGTGCAGGAGCTCAGTTCAATCCAATGGCCTCCTATACATTTTATTTATAACAGTTGTCCACTTTGGTCAGGCTCTCACCTTGGTGAGAATGTGACTAAAACTTAGGGCATCAGCGCTACTCTCAGTCACCATCATTTTGGGTTTTCAGTCTCTTGTCATTCGTGGGTTACAGTGTCCTTGTTGTCACGTTACATCATTCCAGACAGAGAGAGACCATTTAACATTGAGCAGATGGTTGCATGTAGACAGAAGACTTTTTGAGAGGATACAGTATACCAGGGAGACTACTGTTATGACTATCAGGAGGATAATACCTGGAGTGTAGCATATGCTTCTTAACCATGAACTGAGCCAACTAAAATCAACTAGATCAAAGAATGAGCCAGACAGGGAGTCTACCTGTTTTAGCCAAGCAGCCTGTTATGTTTATCCACGTGCAACAAAAAGTGTTAGCAGTTACACAGATTCCTCCCTGTTCAACTGGTAGGTAGCAGTTCTGTTATCTAACACCCCATGACTGGGTTTAGCATGACAAATCTAACATTTTGTTGAGTTATCT
>NW_007746354.1:0-1233 GCF_000696425.1 Galeopterus variegatus | reverse complement strand
TGAGTCTCGTGATAAGCCATCCACAGCATGAGGTCATCCATGTCTTGTCCTGGTTTGCAGTTTGAATATCTCTGGTTAGGACATCAGGTTTTTTGGTGAACTCTGTGGCCCACACATCTGGCATGAGACTTGTTCCTTGTAATTTACATGGATTTGTCCAGCTCCAGCTTATGGGGGTTCAGGAACAGAGCAGTTCTTGTTCTTAGTTGGTAAGTTGTAGCCAGATATTGGAGGAAACTAGAAGAATTCAGGATTCAGTTCACTCTCCAGGTAGGTAATAAAAACCGAAAAACAATGAACAGGGTCACAATTTGAGTTTGACACGGTCTACTGTTTACTCTTTGTGCGCCTTCACTTCGGGTGGGCTGATGAGAAAAGAACAGAGGCAGACTTATGTGTGCCTGACATGTTTCTACCAACCAAAGGCTGAAATGATGGGATTTCAGTAGAAAAGGTGCTAAGAGAATGAGTTGCCATCTTGACACACAGTTAAGCATCGTGAACTCAAAGATAACTGTTCTGTGGCTCACCATGTTCACACTGTAACTGGCGATACAATCTCAAGGAAAGCTTTCATAAACGAGTATTGTTAGTCCGAATCAGGGGTGGGGGTTAGTTTTATTGCACTTAATTATAAATTTGATTTGATTTTATAGTTGTAAAGGGGCTAAAAGCATGTGGCAGACAGACATTAAGGTGACCCCTATGTTTCCTGCCTCCTGGTGTGCACACCTTTGTTGGAGTCCCTTTCCTTTGAGTGTGGGCAGGACCTGTGATTTGCATCTAACCAATAGAATATGACAAAGGTGATGGGCTGTTACTCTCAGGGTCGTGTTATGTTATCTGAGACTCTGTCTTCCCAGCAGGCTCGCACAGAAACGTTCTCCCTTACTGGATTTGAGGAAGTAGGAGGCCTGTGTAGCAAGGAGCTGAGGGTGGCCTCCACCTACCACCAGCAAGAAGCCAAGGCCCTTAATCTTACAGCTGCAAGGAACCGGGTTCTGCCCACACCCTGAGTAAGCAGCTTGGACTTCCCTGTGGAGCGTCCAGATGAGCACTGAGCCCTGCAGCAACTTGATTGCAGCCTTGTAGGGCACCCAGCGAAGCTTTGCTGGGACTCCTGACCCACAGAAGCTATGAGATAATAAATGTGTGTTTTTTAAGCTGCTAAGTTTGTGGTACATTGTTATACAGCAATAGAAAACTAGCATTTAAGGAGTTTACGTATTTAAC
>NW_007746353.1:10600-13580 GCF_000696425.1 Galeopterus variegatus | reverse complement strand
AAATTGGTTCTTTCAGAAGAAGAATAAAATTGACAAATCTCTGGCAAGCCTAGTAAAGAAAGAAAGGTAAGATAATATAAATTAACAATAACAGAAAAAAAAGGGAACATAATTACACATGCAGCAGAGATTGAAAAGCTAACATTTTATGTCAAGAAATTTGTAAACTGAGATAAAAAGAACAAATGTCCAGAATAATAGAAATTACCATAACAGACTTAGGAAGAAACAGAAATACTGAATGATACTATTACCATTAAATAATTGATTCAGAAATTTAAAATTTTCCCACTTGATCTACATGACTTAACAGTTGAATTCTAACATTCAAGAAAAAGAAAAGTTCAAACTTATATAAAAATCTATCAGAGACTAAAAATGAGACAAAAAATGAAAATTTTAGGTGACCCTCACTCATGAATATAAATGCCAAAATTTTATACAAAATATTGGCAAACTAAATTTTTCAATATACAAAAAATATAACACATCATAACCAGGCTGAAGTTTTTTCTAGGATTGTAAGGTTTATTGATCATGTCACTGAGAGATTAAGGAGAAAATCATATGACTATCTCTACAGAAAAAAAGTTTAATAAAATGCAGTAAGCATCCAGGATAAAAACTCTCAGCAAACTAAGCATGCAAAGGAACGTGTTAACCTGTTAAAAATATACAGCAAACATCATATTCAATGCTGAAATATTTTTAAAATGCCCTTAAAGAAAATAGGAAAAAGAAAAGGCGACATGCTATCAGCATTTCTATTCTGCATCACCTTGGAGGTTCTAGTCTATACAATAAAACAAGAAAAAGAAATGAAATGTATCAGGACTAGAAAATAGGCATAAAAATCATTGCATGTAGATATATAATTTTACACACAAAAATCCTTACAAAATCTACAAATTATTGGAATTAAGAGTTTGAGAAGGCTCATTTAATCCCTTTTTATCACTATGTGATAAATCCATTATTATCATTGTTTGTTTTAGAGCTTAAATTGCCCCAAATGCCTGTGAAGTTTTCTTTAGGCATGCTCCTGTGTCCTTGTGACATGATTCCCATTACTGTTTGAGAATTTCTTTGCCTTCTGGATCAAAAAGATGATCCAGGCTCACCTTGATCTTTCCATGCTCCAGATCTAGAGTTACCCATTCCTATTAAGAGTCCCATTTCCTTTTAGTAGGAAATGGTACTTAAAAACCAGGATATGTGTGTTGAGTGTGCTTACTGTTAATATGGTGTCATTTTTCAGGCACTTTCAGTGCACGGAGCTAGAAAATTTATTATTTTAAATCATGAGTTTGTCTATAAGTGATTTCAAATTTAATATCACAAAGTTTTCCTACCTTCTTTTACTATATAATTATACCTCTTTTCTCTTACAGTAAAAATTGTGGTTTACAATTATATTAGTCTATTGACTTACCTACTTTATCCTACTATATATTTTTTAATAATTACAATATTGCAAATATTACCACTAACAATAAATCTGCTAAGCAGAGTTAAGATTTCTTTGCAATTCTTTTTGTCCTTAAAATGTATTCCATAAGAATATATATTCAGAGCACTAAGTTTAAAAATAGTGTGGATTAACTATTTGCCCTGTGGTTATGTTATCTCTTTGATACACAGTTTGAATTTTTTTGTTTCTGTTTTCACTCAACTTTAAGGTTTACTACTTTTAATTCATTATGATTTTAATTTTACTTTCATTAGGTAAAACATGTATATAGTTCTAAAGCCAAAACTATACAAATAGGTATACTCAAATCACTACCACTTCCAACCCAATTATCACCCACCCCATCTAGTCAACCATTTTCATTACGTTTTGATTTATTCGTCCTATACTTCTTCTTGCAAAATTAAGCAAATAAACACACACATACATACATACACACATATAGACTTATTTCCCTTTCTTAAACAAAAGGTGACATACAATACATACTTTTTCGTACCTTACCAGTTCCCTGGATATCAACACCACAAAAATGTATAAAAATATTCCTCACTATTTTACAGCTTCATAGAACTCAACTGTATGGATATGTCATGATTATTCAACGAGTCTCTATAATTGAACGTTTGGGTTCCTAATATTTTGCTGTTACAAAGAATACAACAACAAATTATCTGATACTGACATTTAATCCCTGTAGAGGTAAATTTCTAGAAGTGAAATTGTTAGTTCAAAGAATAAGTAAATAGCAAGACTGAATTTCTATACACCAGCAGCCAGGAGTTTAAATGTAAATTTTTTAAGGTTATCTTTTATAAATATATATAAATATATGTAACATACCACTGGGGGAAAACTAAAAAAATTTAAGTGAGATTTTTAGCAAAAATGATTATAAAACTTTATTGAAATAACAAAGACATGAATAAATTGAGACAAAGCATAAAGGAAGACTCACTATTGTAAACATGTCAATGATTCTATAAGCCATATATTCAATAAAATTTAAATTAAAATCATGAAAGAATTTTTCAAGGACCTTGATGATCTTATCCTGAAATATGTATGGAAAAATTAACAGCCAAGAATGGCCAAGTCAGGCTTAAAGAAGAACAAGGCTAGGGGGCTTGCTCCATCAAATAATAAAACTTAGTCATTACGTAAAGTAATATTTAAGCATGTAGACAATAGAAATAGAATAGAGCAAATAGAGCAATAGAAAAGAATATACATTCCATACACAGACCACTCGTATATAAAATCCTGATATACTGCTAATCTGTAGGGAAAATATGGATTGTTAAAAAATATGCATCATCCAGGAAAAAAATAAAATAAAATAGATTACAACTACCATCATTAAAAAAAAAATCTCAGACAAATCAAGAACTTAAAAGTGAAAGACAACAGTTTAACACATTTAGATTAAAAAATAAAGGATAATATTTTGAAGATTCTAAGGTAGAAAAGGTGCCTCAGGTAGAACATAAAAAACACATAATGAAAAAA
>NW_007746353.1:8523-10481 GCF_000696425.1 Galeopterus variegatus | reverse complement strand
TAAGCATGTAGACAATAGAAATAGAATAGAGCAAATAGAGCAATAGAAAAGAATATACATTCCATACACAGACCACTCGTATATAAAATCCTGATATACTGCTAATCTGTAGGGAAAATATGGATTGTTAAAAAATATGCATCATCCAGGAAAAAAATAAAATAAAATAGATTACAACTACCATCATTAAAAAAAAAATCTCAGACAAATCAAGAACTTAAAAGTGAAAGACAACAGTTTAACACATTTAGATTAAAAAATAAAGGATAATATTTTGAAGATTCTAAGGTAGAAAAGGTGCCTCAGGTAGAACATAAAAAACACATAATGAAAAAAATGATGTTTAACTTAAAATTAAGAATGCTCATCAAAAGATATTAAAGTGAATAAAAATCCAAGTCCCAAACTGGAAGATGACCACTAAAGGATAATATCCAGGATAAATGAAAAACTCCTATGACTCAATACGTAAAAGATGTACAGCCCTATTTAAAATAGGCAAAAGACCTGTATTTCACAGAAATACAAATAGCCAATGAACATATGAAAAGAGGCTGAACCTCATAGCACATTGAAAACTGCAAATTACAATTCTGATGAAATAATATTTCACACCCACCAAAAGGGCAAAGATTAAAATGTCTGACAATGCCAAGAAGTAAGGATGTGAAGAAAGAGGAATTCTCATATAATGGTGGGAGTATAAACTGATTCATGCATTGTGGAAAAAGTTGTCAAAATTGAACAGGCACATATGCTATGACCTGGTGGTTTCTCTCCTAGGGAAGCTCTTGTACATATACTTCCAGTAAACAATTATAGAAATGATCAGAACAGCACTATTCAGAATAAGAAAAAACTTGAAATAATCCAAACATCCATGACGGTAAAATGAATAATAAAATTTGGTATAATTACTTGATAAATATTACATAACTGAAAATTAATTATCCATAGATCCACACATCATGGTGGATAAATCTTGAAAACATAATGCTGAGTGAAAAAAGAAAATCTCAAAGGAAATGCATTCAGTATGACTCTATTACACACACTTCAAAAGCAAGCAAAACTAATATGTTTTTAGGGATACATACATGTGTGATAAAACTTTCAGGAAAAGCAAGAAAATTATTAATTCAAAATTACAATGGTAATTTCCCCTAAGGGGCAGAGAGGGCAGAAGATCAGTGGACACAGGGAGATTCTAAGAGATGGAGAGTCATCTGTCTCTAAAGCTGGATGTTAGAGTCATTAATGTTATCTTATTTATTATTATTCTTCCTTTTTTGTCTTTTTTCGTGTCCGGCAACGGATTGCAACCCTCTGTGTCGTGCCCGTACCGGACCGGGACCGGCAACGGTATCGCAACCCTCGGTGTTGCACCCGCACCCCGCCCAGCCAGTGAGCGGGAACCGGTCTGTATGTGGGATCCGAACCCTCGGCGGGAGCGCCGCCGTTCTCCCAAGCGGTGCACCGTAGCAGTGCACCACCGGGCCGCCCCTATTTATTATTATTCTTGTTTAAAATATACATATATGTTATATCACTCCTGGGTAGACGAGATACATTTCACAATTTCCAACCATTTAAGAAAAACAAAAGATGATTTTCTTTGCCCTTTTCTAGAGTCTTCCTGTTGCCTACAGGATAAAATCCGACTTCCTCGCGAGGCAAACTAGACTCTTCATCATGAGTCACCAACTACCTTTGCGCTCCATCTGCCACCACCTCCCTGCCATTCCTCTACATCCTGATGAGACACTGTATTATCAGATCCCCAAGCACACACCTCACTCCTCCTGTCTCAACCTGGTCAGTTCCTATACTTTCAAAATCAGCAAATGCCAGATCTTTAGCAGAGTCTTCCCTGACAATTCTGATGGTCACTGTCCTCTGTACTTTCCCAAAGTTACATGTCAGTTTTTCTGTTTATATGTCTCTCCTCCTTTGCTTGT
>NW_007746353.1:0-7707 GCF_000696425.1 Galeopterus variegatus | reverse complement strand
AGGGGAGCTCATGTACATACACTTCCAGTAAACAATTATAGAAATGATCAGAACAGCACTATTCAGAATAAGAAAAAACTTGAAATAATCCAAACATCCATGACGGTAAAATGAATAATAAAATTTGGTATAATTACTTGATAAATATTACATAACTGAAAATTAATTATCCATAGATCCACACATCATGGTGGATAAATCTTGAAAACATAATGCTGAGTGAAAAAAGAAAATCTCAAAGGAAATGCATTCAGTATGACTCTATTACACACACTTCAAAAGCAAGCAAAACTAATATGTTTTTAGGGATACATACATGTGTGATAAAACTTTCAGGAAAAGCAAGAAAATTATTAATGCAAAATTACAATGGTAATTTCCCCTAAGGGGCAGAGAGGGCAGAAGATCAGTGGACACAGGGAGATTCTAAGAGATGGAGAGTCATCTGTCTCTTAAGCTGGATGTTAGAGTAATTAATGTTATTTTATTTATTATTATTCTTCCTTTTTTGTCTTTTTTGGTGTCCAGCAACGAATTGCAACCCTCAGTGTCGCGCCCGTACCGGACCGGGACTGGCAACGGTATCGCAACCCTTGGTGTTGCTCCCACACCTCGCTCAGCCAGTGAGCGGGAACCGGTCTGTATGTGGGATCCGAACCCTCGGCGGGAGTGCCGCCGCGCTCTCGAGCAGCGCACTGTAGCAGTGCGCCACCGGGCCGGCCCTATTTATTATTATTCTTGTTTAAAATATACATATATGTTATATCACTCCTGGGTAGACGAGATACATTTCACAATTTCCAACCATTTAAGAAAAACAAAAGATGATTTTCTTTGCCCTTTTCTAGAGTCTTCCTGTTGCCTACAGGATAAAATCCGACTTCCTCGCGAGGCAAACTAGACTCTTCATCATGAGTCACCAACTACCTTTGCGCTCCATCTGCCACCACCTCCCTGCCATTCCTCTGCATCCTGATGAGACACTGTATTATCAGATCCCCAAGCACACACCTCACTTAATAAATTCAGCCAACCAATTAAAACTGGGATTCATTATACAACACAACACCAATCAATAACACCAGACAAGTTGTATTAGTAGAAAATGTTAATGAAAGAATTCCTTTTTATCTCTCCCATGGAAAGCTGTGCTCATAAATATGTTTACTTACCGTTCACTTCCTTTAAAAGGAAAAAATTCCCCAAAAAGATTTCAAATTAAGCCTTCTTTTTTAATTTTTTAAATTTCTAAATAGCTTCAGGCATTCAAGTAAGCAGTCAATCAAATCTGCCATTGATGAATATTACATGCCAAGGAATACTTAAAATGATGCATTTCACAGATAGCAGCTTTTAACAAACCAAATGCAGAAAAGCAAGTAGGGATCATCTGTATAATACGGCTGTGTCATCCGAACACAACTCCACTCTTCCCAAACTGGCCTCTATTCTTTGGTCCGACAAACGCACTATCACTTGTCCACCCACCTCTTGTTCTGGCCCTCCTGGGTGGTTCTCGCTAGTCCCATTATGGTAGGCTAGAAGACAGCCCCTCCAACAATGTCTACGTCCTATCCCCAGAAGCTGTGAATATGTTACATGATATGGTAAAAGGTATTTGGCAGATGCGATTAAATCAAGAATCTTGAGATGGAGAGATTACCCTGGATTACATGGATGAGCCCAGTGTCATCACAAAGGTCTTTGTAAGAGGAAGCTAGGAGGATCGGATAGTAGTAGAAGATGTGACAATGGAAGCAAGAAGTTGAGTGATACGAGAAAGGGGTCACAAGCCAAGGAATGTGGGTGGCCTCTGGAAGCTGAAGAAGACAAGGAACAAATTCTGTTCTTAGAGCCTCCAGGAGGCACTGGCCCTGCTGACCCTCACCCAGTTAGCCCAGTAAGACTCATTTCGGGCTTCTGAGCACCATAAGATACATAAGATAATAAATCTGTGTTATTTGAAGCCACTAGGTCTGTGGTAATTTGTTAAAGCAGCAAAAGAAAACTAATTCACCCACTGACTGGACTTCATTCCTGCTTTCATTATCTCGCCCTAGAAATCTTCTAGGCCCCACACAATACTCAGTTCTCTCACCTCTGAAACTGTCTTCACGCCTTATCAGTTACCCCTTTACACTCTTGTATGATTTATATTAACCTGATACTTGTTTGTTGCCTGTGCAGACACTGTTGATTGGTTACCCCAAAGCCACTCCCAACTCATTCTCTCTCGCCATCTCATACCGCAATGGCTGGAAAGGCAAACACGCTTTCCCAGCTTCTCTTGCCACTAGGGATGGCAGTAGGACCTGGTTCTGGAAAAGGAGGCATACTTGGACACATGGCTGTCCTCAGGGAGAAACAGTACATCTGAGGAAAACTTTTGCTTTCTTGACAAAAAGGGAAAATATGAAGTGCAACCATTTCCCTTTCTTCCTGCCTTGAATATGAGCATGATGGTTAGAGCTGCAATAGCTGCTTTACTGCCATGAGCAACAGGTCAAGGGAGTCACAAAGACATGGGCTCTGATGCTGCTGGGCCACTGGGCCAGAGCCAAGGGTCCCTACTTCTGGGAACCTCTGGTTTTGTGAGAACAATAGCTCCAATTTCTGTAAGCCCCTGCAGTATGGTTTGGTGTTACTTGAAGCTGAAAGCATTTCTAAGTTAATATACTACCTTTCTCTGGTAGCTCCCATTATACCACCAGCAACCAGACTACTGAGGCTTCAGAAAGTATAACAGAATTCTCCATAGCACCTAGTTATATACATTGATATGCACATTGATTTAGAGATCTCTATATCTGTATCTAGATATAGATAGATATATTCAGAGAGAAGGAGATAGAGGAAGGAAATAGAAGAGTGAGGGAAGGAAGGAAAGAAGAAACTGAAATCTAACTTGAGTCACTGCAACCAAATCACATATTGAAAAAGAAATGCTGAAGAACAGAGTGACACCCACATTAACTGCCTCTTACAGAACTGCATGCGATAAATACACATTGAAGAACTTGCAATGAGAACCAGATTGAGACTTCTGAGCTCCCAGAAATTCCTTCTAACATACTGCTCAATGTATTGAGTTTCCCTCTTTCTTCCCATTCTGCAAACCTGAATTACAAAGTAACTCAAAGGATTACTGAAGAAGGCTTCATCTGCCAGTTCCAAATAAAGTACTCACTCCAGAGTGTTGGAGAATACACATAACATGAAATTCCCAAAGCAATAATCTGGATGACAGTGAGCTGTCTAGAGGAAATTAGTGTCACTGAAAACAGATGCATATTCTAGGAATGAAACTACTCTAGCAACTTTCTAAAATCCTCCCTTTGGTGCTTGTATCATAGATTACCCTATAAGATTTGAAGTCTGTTAAAGTTCCTCGGCAAATCTGGAGTAGAGGCAGAGATCTAAAGTGGGCTTTATCATTAGAACATTCTATTTGTGACTATTATTATGCTGTCCCAATGCACCAAAATATTCAGAGGCTGAAGTCAACAATCTGTGTTGACTGCCTACTCTATGGGAGGTGCAATGCTGGAAACCAGGACAAAGGGAAATCACAGTTCTTGCCCTTATGAAGCTCAGATTCTTATTTAAGTAAGACACAAACAAATAAATATAATACGTTAGGTGGTAAAAGGGGAATTGAATGTTCTTTCCGGGGAACAAGGAAATAGATTAAAAACATGATCAAAACAACTCTTTTTTATTGACTGATCAATTGATGAGCAGATCAAGAAGTATACACATGAAAAAGACTACTTGATATTTGGTGGGTCACCAGAGCAGGAATGTTTCAAATAAAAAAAAATAGACCAGATGAAAGTGATGGGGTGGGGGAGGGGGGTTACTTGAATAAATAAACTACTTAAATCCCTCCACAAATACCAAAAATGTCTTTGGTGACAAGGGTGGGGAATGAGTTAACAGTTAGTCATTTAAGAGGTGAAGAGATGAAAGCAGGATCTAGCCAAATACCATTGTGTGAACAGAACTCAAACAGTGGGCAAGAAACTGGAAATGTTGATCTATAGAAAGCATACAGTTTGGGGAAGTTCAGTGTCACTGAGCATGTCTGTGGCAGATCCAGGGAGAGACCATTGTGCAGGTCTCTGGATTTAGAGTGGACACTGGAAAGGAGGCTATTGCCTATTAGCCATATAGTATCAGAGAACAGTGAAACAGATGGACACCAACATTTACCAGGCAGATAGTGCACGATCCGTAAATATGTGAACCTTTTTAATCCTTGCAACAACCTTATAAGGTACCTGTTAGTAACTCCATTTTCCTAGATTTAGAATTTGGACTTTTAAATACACTTAGATTTGAGTCGTGGCTCTATCACATATTATTTCTATGATGGCATAAACTTAAAATGTGATTGAATGACGAAAGAAAGTAACCTTCCCAAAGAAGTATAGCCAAGGCAAAGCAGGATTACAATCCACAGCTCCCCAATTTACAGGCAGTGGTCTAGCCCCTGAATCGTGATTCCCCCAGTGGTGAATTCTCCAGTCTATTCTGAACTGTCATCAGAAACATTCAAACTACAGCTCCTACCTTCACACATATTTTTGTGTCATTTCTGTATTCAGTATTCTCTGTGGCACCTAATGCTGCAAAATGTGTCTTGAAATAACTGTTGTAAAAGAGTAAATTGGTGCAATCTATTTTGGGGGAGGGGGTGGGGCAGACGATTTGACAGTACTTATAAAAATTTCAAACGCACATACCCTTTACCTAACAATCCCACTACTAAGAATTTAACCTATTGCTATACAATAAGGAGATGTCCTGCCCTTCATTCATGCATTCATTCACATACATACACATATACATCGTGCATACATCCACAGATACATACTTACTCATACACACAAAAGGCTAATAGCAGAGTAGCAGAGTGGCTAAGAATATAGGCTCAGGAGATAAACTGCACAAGTTTAAATCCTGCTTCTGCCACTTTCTAATTGTGACCTTGGGCCTCTTGGACCTCTATGCCTTAGTTTGTTCATCAGTAAACTGGGGCTAAGAATAGTACCTACTTCATAGATTTGTTGAAAGGATTAAGTTAATTGTACGTTTAAAGGACTTGGGCCAGCAAGTACTGTATATATGTTAGCTGTTGTCATTATGATTATCAGTCAAACACTGTAACAGCAAAAAAATCTGAAAATAAATTAAATATCTGCCAAGAATAGAATGAATTCACAATGCTATAGCCATATAAAGAAAACGATACAGCCATTGAAGACACTTAAGTGTATCTACATGAGCAGCTTGTCCAGAAGAGAAGGAACGTACATGTGCTCAGCAAAGAATTCTATTCCGGAGCTCTGTGGGGTTTTTCCTCCCTTCAGTCGTCTGCTAGCCATTTGTTGAATTAGTATTATTCTACTGTGGTCTGAAGTCATTCAGAATGAGTGGAAATGTGAGACAATTCCAAGATTACAGTCATGTGTATTTGCACACGAACACAACATCTTTTCAGACCCACACAGGCCCTTCCTACCTGTGGCCTCACTTTTCAATTCTCAGCTATTATGGAAAGAAAACACGTGAGCCACCTTCCTTTCTTTGCTTTCAATTTTCAGACCCACACAGGCCCTTCCTACCTGTGGCCTCACTTTTCAATTCTCAGCTATTATGGGAAGAAAACACGTGAGCCACCTTCCTTTCTTTGCTTTCAATGTACGTTCTCCAAAAGCTGCCAAAATAATTTGAGAGAATGCAGGTACTGCTGCCTGGACCTACTGTGTTAGGCCCTTTGCTGTAAATTCTCTCTTTCACACTCCTTGCCTGACAGGTAAACAGCATGAAAGCTCCTTTTACAGATTATTCTGAGGATTGGTTTTAACCAAAGTTAGTCATATGTCTCAAAAAAAAAAAAAATGCTGTATTTCTAAATCACATTTAGCCATCCATATGGGATTTTTGAAAATAAAGCAAAGGAGTAAACCCTCCGATGAGAATATAATTTAAGGCCAGATTATAAAAAATGTGTCATCATTTAATTCAAGACATGCTTTGAGCATATGAATGAGATGAGGAACATTTGATGACTTAGGATGGTTTGTGGGTGAAGGGTGGGGGAACGGAGAGAGGGTATGTTCCTTGACGACAGTATGCCTGGCCCTTGACATGCATTAAGTACTCCGACCAATCTTATGAACCCAGTGTCATCATCTCCATGCTGTAGATGAAAACACTGAGGCTCATAAGTCTTAAAAGACTTGCACAAGTTTATTTAGCAGAAAAGGTGAAGAGTTTAGATTTAAAACCCTGGTTGGCTGGTTCTAAAACTACCATGCTCTTTCTTCTAAAGACCAACATTTCCAAGTGGGAGTTTGCGATTAGATTTCAGGAATGGTAAAAGCTAAAGGTAAGGATGAAGGAACAGATAGTCCTATTAAAAACACCTAAAGGTGCTGCTTTACTCACAGAAACACTACAAGGTAATAGATGTCTCATAAAGTCCTTCTGGGGGCTGGCCCAGTGGCGCACTGCTATAGTGCGCCGCTTGGGAAGTGCAGTGGCGCTCCCGCCAAGGGTTCGGATCCCACATACAGACCGGCCGCTCACTGGCTGAGCGAGGGGCGGGAGCAACACCGAGGGTTGCGATCCCGTGGCTGGTCCTGGTCCGGTATGGGCGTGACACTGAGGGTTGCAATCAGTTGCCGGTCACGAAAAAAGGCAATAAATAAATAAATAAAGGGAAAAAAATAAATAAATAAAAAATAAATAAAGTCCTTCTGGATGCAAGCTGCCCAGGGAAGAGGCAAAGGTTCCAGCCAAGGCCCAATGTCAGTAAGGTAGTTTGCTGTCGGCCAAAATGAAATGATGATGCACTGGTGACCTAACCATCCCTGGGACTGATTCAGAGGCTCCTGTCTGCAAGGAACAAGTCTTGAGACGAAGAATCCAACTCATCTTTCCAGAGGAAAAGACTACTAGGAGAAAACCCCAGGAAAACAACTGTACATCCACAGACCCGACAGGGTCACAGTGCTTGGTTCAGCCCTGCTTGAACCTGCTGGGGCTGCCCTGCCTCAGGGGCCCCAAAAAGGGAGGGGATATCCAGGATTAAAATGAACAGTGGCAAAAATCCCTGGCTGCCTTCCTTTTGATTAGATGACAAAACAGCTAAGATCTGAGCTTTTGATGGTGTGACCCCGTCTCCCTTGGCTCCTACCTGACACTAATGACAGAAGTAAAGACCAAAGCCCTCTGTGTTCCTCTCCCTCTTCCTGGTTCAAGTTCCCCTTCTTACCCTAGGGCCAGCTACATCCTTCTCCCTGGAGGTCTTCCTTCCAGTTCTCTGCCATGCTAAGAGATTTATCAATCCCTGTTAAGATGTCAGTTAAAAAAGAACTATGCACTAATAGTCCCAGGGATAGTTGGATTTTCAATATGGACTGATCAACAATTTAAGAAAAAAGACTAAAAAAACTAAAGGAATACATATCTGGTGGTAGAATTTCAGATACAATGAAAAACTGATGAACTATACAGATCTTTGTTTGCATACATGGGCACACATACACACGTGAGAAATACACGAAATAGAGAGCACAACGTATATATAATTATAAAAGTGGGAGCGCCATGTTGGATGCTCTGCTCGTTGAGTGAAGAAAATCCGCCGGCATCACCTGAGCCCCGCTCCCGAGAAGGGTGCCGCTTCCTCCGGGAGGG
>NW_007746352.1:12158-13580 GCF_000696425.1 Galeopterus variegatus | reverse complement strand
TCTCACACACACACAAAAAAACAAACAAACAACAACAACAACAACAACAAAAACAAAAAAAACCGGGGGGGGGAGAAGAGGAAGATATAACAACCACAACTTTTTTTTGAAGTTCTTACAATAAGAAAATGGAGGGGACACACTTGGGTGGGAGGGGGGAGAGGGAGGAGGGAGGGAGGTTTCGGTGATGGGACACAATAATCAACTACATTGTATATTGACAAAATAAAAAAAAAAAAGTAGGAGTTGCTATTCTTATATCAGATAAAGTACACTTTAGGTCAAAAACTTCCTCTAGAGACAAAGAAGGTTATAATATAATAATACAAGGGTGAATTCAACAGGAAGATACAGCATTTATAAATCCAATAGAAGAGCATCTTAGTATATAAAATAAATATTGATATGGGAGAAGATCTGGGAGAAGAAATTGACAGCAATAAAATAATAGTAGGAGGGCTGACCCCGTGGCTCATTTGGGAGAGTGTGGCCCTGGGAGTGCAGCGGCGCTCCTGCCGTGGGTTCGGATCCTCTATAGGGATGGCCGGTGCGCTCACTGGCTGAGCGCGGTGTGGGCAACACCAAGCCAAGGGTTGCGATCCCCTTACCAGTCACAAATAAAATAAAATAAAATAAAATAATAGGAGACTTCAATACTCTGCTTACAATAATAAGTAGAACATCTAGAAAGAAAAATCAATATGGAAACAGCAGACTTGAACAACACTATAAATCAAATGGAACTAGCAAGCATATATAGAACTTTCCACCCCACATCAGAAAAATATGCATTTTTCTCAAGTGTACACAAAACACTCTCTCTAGGGTAGATCTCAAATGTTAAATCACAAAACAAATCTTAAAAAATTTATGAAGATCAAAATTATACCAAGTACAGTCATGCACCACATAATGATACTGCAGTCATTGACAGACCTCGTACAAGACTGTAGTTCTATAAGATAATAAGGGAGCTGAACATTTTCTATCACTTAGATTGCCATAATAATGACACAGCACACACATTACTCACATATTTGTGGTGATGCTGATGTAAGTAAATCTACTGTGCTGCCAGTCACATAAAAGTATAGTACATACAATTATGTAGAGTACATACTACTTGATAATGATATTAAACACCTATGTTACTGGTTTATGTATTTACTATATTATACCTTTTATCATTAATTTAGAATGTACTCCATCTACTTAAAAAAGAAAGTTAACTGTAAAAAAGCCTTGGACAGCCTTGTCAAGAGGTATCCCTGAAGAAGGCATTGTTATCATAACAGATAACTTCACGTGTGTTATTGCTCTGAAGACCTTCCAGTGGAACAAAATTTGAAGGTGGAAGATAGTGATGTTGATGATCCTGACCCTTTGTAGGTCTAGGTATTGGTGTTTGTGTGCTAGTTTTTA
>NW_007746352.1:8540-11855 GCF_000696425.1 Galeopterus variegatus | reverse complement strand
AAAAAAAGATTAAAAAGTTAATAAAGTAAAAAAGGTACATACAGTAAAATAAGGTTAATTTATTATTGAAGGAAGAAAGAAAAAATTTTAATAAATTTAGTGTAGCCTAAGTGTACAGTGTTTATAGTCTGCAGTAGTGTTTAATAATGTCCTATGCCTTCACAGTAACTCACCACTCATTCACTGACTCAGCAACTTCCAGAATTACGAGCTCTATCCATGGTAAGTTCCTATACACATGTATCATTTTTTATCTTTTACTGTATTTTTACTGTACCTTTTTAGTATATCTATATGTTTAGATACACAAATACTATCGTGTTACAATTGCCTGTAGTATTCAGAATAGTAACGTGCTGTACATGTTTATAGCCCAGGAGCAATAGATTATACTATATAGCTTAGTTGTATAGTAAACTATACCATCTAGGTTTATGTAAGCACACTTTACGATCTTAACACAGTAATGAAATCACTTAATAAAGCATTTCTTAGAACTTGACTATCTTTTCTGACCACAATGAAATGAAAGTAGAAATAAATGACAGTAAGAAAATGGGAAAATTCACAGATGTGTAGAAACTAAGTAACACACTCTTGAACAACCACTGGGTCACTGAGGAAATCAAAAGAGAATTTTAAAAATATCTTGAGACAAAGTGAAATGAATACACAACACTCCAAAATTTATGGGATTCAACAAAAACAGAAAGTTTATAGCAATAAATGCCTACATTAAAAAAGTTCACAAATAAACAACATACCTTTACTCCTCAAGGACCTATAAAAAGAACAAACTAAACCTAAAGTTAGAAGAAGAAAGAAAATAATAAAGATCAAAGTAAAAACAAGTCATAGAATAGAAAAGGTCAATAAAAATAAGAACTAAGAATCGTTTTTTTGAAAAACAAGCAAAATTGACAAACTTTTAGCTAGACTAAGAAAAAAAGAGAAATCTCAAATAAATAAAATCATAAATGAAAGAGAAGACATTAAAATGGATATCTCAGAAATAAAAAGGATCATAAGAGAATATTCGAACATTTGTTTACCTAGAAATTGGATGACCTAGAAGAAATGACTAAATTCATAGAAACATACAACCTATGAAGCCTGAATCAAGAAACAGAAAGTGTGAATAGACGAATAATAAAAAAGTAGATTGAAGTAGCAATCAATAACCTGCCAACAAACAAAAGCCTAGGACCAGATGGCTTCGTGGCTAAATTCCACCAAACACTTAAAGAGTACTTAATACCAATATTTCTTAAGCTCTCCTAAAAACAAAAGTAGAAATATTACTTCCAAACATATTTTATGAGGCCATCCTGATACCAAAGCCAGACAAAGTCACCACAGGAAAAGAAACCTATAGGCCAGTATCTCTGATGAACATAAATGTAAGAATCCTCAATAAAATACCAGCAAACCAAGTTCAACAGCACTTTAAAAAGATTATACACCATGACCACAGGGGATTTATCTCTGGGATGAAAGGTTGGTTTAACATACACAAGTCAATCAATATGACAGACCACATTAACAGAATGAAAAATAAAAACTGCATGATCACCTCATTATAGGCAGAAAAAGCATTTGACAAAATTCATGTTAAAAACTCTCAACCAAATAGGTATAGAAAGAAACTTCCACAATATAATTGAATCCATTTATAAAAAGCTCACAGCTAACATCCTATTCAATGGGGAAAAACGGAAAGCTTTTTATCTAAGATCTAGTACAAGGCAAGGATGCTCACTCTCACCTTTTCTATTCAACAGAGTACTAAAAGTGCTAGAAAGAGCAATCAGCAAGAAAAAGAAATAAAAAGCATCCAAATTGAATAGGAAGAAATTAAATTGTCTCTGTTTTCAGATGACATGTTCTTATATGTAGAAAACCCTAAAGACTTCACGAAGTAATTGTTAGAACTAACAAGTGATTTCAGTAAAGTTGCCGGGCACACAATCAACATACAAAATCAGTGTATTTCTTTACACCAATAATGACCTGTCCAAAAAGGAAATAAAGAAAGCAATCTCATTCACAATAGCATCAAAGAGAATAAAAATACTTAGGGATAAATTTAGCCAAGGAGATGAAAAATCTGTACCCCGAAAATTATAAAACATTGAAGAAAACACAATTTCCAAGTAAATGGAAAGTTATCTCATGTTCATGGAATAGAAGAATAAATATTATAAAAATGTTTATTGTACCCACAGGGATATACAGATTCAATACCTTCCCTACCAAAATTCCAATAACATTTTTCACAGAAATAGAAAAAAGAATTTTAAAATTTGTATGGAACCACAAAAGACTCCAAGTAGACAAAGCTATCTTGAAAAAGAACAAAGTTGGAGGCATTGTACTTCCTTCCTGATTTCAAATTTGTTACATAGCTATAATAATCAAAACAATATGGTACTAGCATAAAAACAAAGAGAGACCAATAGAACACAATAGAGATCCCAGAAATATACACAGGTAAGTGCAGTCAACTGATCTTCTCAGCAATACTGAGAATCCACAGTGGAGAGACGATAGTGTCTTCAGTAAATGGTGCTGGGAAAACTAGATATCAGATGAAAAAGAATAAAATTAGACCCTTATCTTACAAAATGCACAAAAATCAACTCAAAGTAGAGTAAATACTTAAATGTAAGACCTGAAATGTAAAACTCCTAGAATAAAACGTAGGGGAAAAGCCTTAGCAATGATTTTTTGGATATGAGACAAGAATCTCAGGCAACAAAATAAAAAAGAAACAAGTGAGACTATGGCAAACTAAAAACACCTGCACAGCAAAGGCAACAATGAACAAAATGGAAAGACAGTCTACCCAGTGAAAGAAAATATTTATAATCCATATGTCTGACAAGGCGTTAATATCCAAAATATGTGTGCATAAAGAACTCACACTGCTCAGTAGCAAAAAAACCAAAAAACAAAAAACAAAACCAAATTGATTAAAAAGTAGGCAAATGACCCAAATAGACATATTTCCAAAGAAAACATAAAAATGGCCAGAGGATCTATGAAAGGTATATGAACAGGCACTTGACATCACTAATAATCAGGGAAATGCAAATCAAAACAGTAACGAAATATCACCTCACACCAGTTAGGACAGATATTCTCAAAGATGCAAAAGAGAAGTGTTGGTAAGAGTGTGGAGAAAAGAATTCTTGTACACTGTTAGTGGGAATGTAAATTGGTATAGTCATTATGGAAAACAGTATGGAGGTTCTTCAAAAAATTAAAAAAAGAACTACCATATGATGTAGCAATCTCTCCTATGCTTATATATCC
>NW_007746352.1:2857-7739 GCF_000696425.1 Galeopterus variegatus | reverse complement strand
TCAAAAAATTAAAAAAAGAACTACCATATGATGTAGCAATCTCTCCTATGCTTATATATCCAAAGGAAATGAAACAAGTACCTCATATAGATATCCAGATTCCCACGTTCATTGCAGCATTATTCACAATAGCCAAGGTATAGAAGAAACCTACCTTTCTGTTAATAGAGAAATGGATAAAGACATTGTGATAGATAGATAGATAGATGTAGATATGTATACATGAGGATACTTTGAAAATTTCATGGAAAGATTCATATTATCTATTAATCCTATTTTTCCATGAACTTTTTGAAGTACCCTCATACTGCCATTTGTGACAAAATGAGTGAACAAAGAAGACATTATGTTAAGAGAAATAAGCCAGACACAGAAAGAAAAATATTGCATGATCTCACTTACACATGGAAATCTACAACAGTCAAATACATAGGAACAGAGTAGAATGTTGGTTACTGTGGGAGGGGAGAGGAATGGAGGAGATGTTTGTCAAAGCGTACAAAGTTGCAGTCATGTAGGATGAACAAGTCTACAGATCTAATGTACAGCGTGATGACTATAGTTAAGAATATTGTACTGAACACTGTAAATTTGACAGGAGAGTAGATTTTGGGTGCTTTTACCACACACACACACACACCTAAAGGTAACTGTGAGGAGATGTGTATGTTAATTTGCTTGACTATAGTAATCATTTCACTGTGCATATGCATATCAAAATGTCATGATGTATACCTTAAGTATATACAACAAAAAATTAACAAAAAAGAAAAAAGATTTTAACAAACTATGTTAACATAATTAGGCATCCATAAGTTAAATAAAAAGGTAAACTATGACTTAAATTTTGTACCATATACAAAATGTAACTGCACAATTTAAATGAAACTCTATGATTCCAAATGAATCATAGATCTAAACATAAAAATGTAAAACTGTAATACTTTCAGAAGAAACTTAAGAGAAAATTTTCATGACCTAGATTAGAGGAAAATGGCTTAAACATGACTCCAAAGCATAATCTATTTTAAAAAATTGATAAATTGGACTTCATCAAACTTTTAAAAAATTGCTCTATGAAAGACTGTGTTGACAGAAGTAAAAGGTGCTCTAGATTGAGAAAAATATTTTCAAGTCACATATCCAGCAAAGGACTTTTATTCAGAATATAATAGAGAACTCTCAAAACTCCACAATAATAAAGACAAAATTCTAATTTAAAAGTGGGCAAAGAGCTTGGTTGAACACTTCTACAAAAAGGACAGAGAAATGGTAGATAAACACATGAAAAGATGTTCACCATCATAAATCATTAGGAAACTGCAAATTAGAGCCATTGCAAGATGCTGCTGTATATTTATTTGGATGGCTAAAATAAAAAACAATACTAAGCATGAGTAAAGATGAGGATAAAATGGAAATCTCATACATTACTGGAGGAATAAAGAGTAGTTCATCACTATGGAAATCGTTTGGCAGTTTTCTACAAAACTAAACATAAATTAACCATACAACTCAGCAGTTCCCCTCCTGAGTATTCACCCTAAGAAATGAAAGCTGTGTTTACTCAAAATTTTGCATGTGAATGTTGATAGTAGCTGTATTCATAATTGCCCCAAACCAGGAAAAACTAAATGTCCTTTAATGGATAAATAGTTAAACAAATTGGGGTACATCCATACAACAGAATATTACTCAGGAACAAAAAGAAATCAGCTATTGATGCATGCAACATGGAAGGATCTCAAGGGTGTTATGCTGAATGAGAAGCCAGTTGCCTTGGGTTGAACATCCCCCCAAAACTTAGTCCCCACTGTGACAGTGTAAGGAGGGTGGGAAGTCCTATTACGGTAATTGAAAGGTGGGGCCTTGAAGAGGTGATTAGGTTGTAGGACCATGCTATTGTAAATGGATTAATAATGGTGGTTGTGGGCATGGTCCCAAGGGCTTTAAAAGAAGAGGACATGAGTAGTTCACTCCCTCTGCTCCACCAGTTTTGCAATGTGATACTCTGCCGTCACTGTTGCCACCACCAAGACTTTCACCAGATGTTTTCCCTGGACTTTGGACTTCCCAGCCTCAGAAACTGTAAGCGATAAATCTTGTCTTCTTTATAAATTATCCAGTTCCATTTATATTGTTATAAGCAACAGAAACGGATTAATCCACCAGTCTTAAAAGGTCTTATACTGGATTATTCCATTTATATGACACTCTCCAAAAGATAGCACAACAGTGGTGGAAAACATATCAATAGTTGGCAGAGGCTGGAGACAGAAAAGGATGTGACCATAAAGACTGAACAAGAAGGAATTTATTGGGGTGATGAAACTGTTCTGTATCTGATTTTGATGGTGTTTATACAAATACATACATGTGTTAAAATTCATAGAACTATACAAAATAGTTAATTTTACTTTATGATAATTAAAAAATAAACTTAAAAAGGCAATGCAGTGGATTTTATTTTTAAAAAGCAGTATTTAATTTGTAAAATACCTATTTTTAAATCTTTTAGACCATTAGCACATGAGCCTATGTTTGTTTTCACAGTTGAATTAAGGATAATTTATTTCTTCTGCTTAAAAAATGAGGACTTTATGATGGTTAACAACTTTTACCAAATTTTTACTACTCACAAATCCTTTTTAAAGAAGTAACTCAGTAGTACCTGCCTTCAATCAAATCACTCATATTTTCATTTACTACTTTGAAGCCCACAATTTACTAAGGTAATGAATGTAATGTACTGACGGTACTGAGCATTACTGAACATTCAATACAAATGAACTATATTTATTATTTAGTTTTGCTTTGGTGAGGGAGTTAGATTTGAGTCTTTAGTACCATATGTCTTCAAGCCTAGCCCATATCTACTTCTAAAACCCTCTTAGTTTCAAATGACTAATATTACTAAGGCTCTGAAACACGTGTATTAAAAACATATTATGGAATTCATCCAATTTGGCTAAATAAACCTGAGTACAGAGCTAAATTTGATTTAGAACTAAGTTGACATTGGCATTATTATTTTATAAAAATATATTTATCTTATGGATCACAAAAATGTTATAATTTCAATAGTGCACTGATTCTTAAAAGAATGAATGAATTAATTATATTTTGTTGTAATTTTTTTGATAAAATTATTTAATGGTATGATTCAACATCCTTCACATTTGAGTTTTACTTCATGGTGACAAAGACAATAATATTTGCAAAAAAAAAAAAAAATTGAAGATCTTGTTAATTTTTCCAAAGAGCCCTCTTAATACTTTGAAATGCACATTGTTCATCTTTGGATGGTCTATAATGTATCATCACTGCAGATATCTTCTTGTTTTATCTGGTCCATGTCTTCCAGATTCTCCTTAGTAAAGGCATTCAAATTGATCAGTCCTCTATTTTCAGTTTCTTTAACTACATAAAATCCTGCATTGATCATGAGTCAATGATTAACACTCTGGGGCTACTTCTTCCTGTTCCTAAAGCTAGACTAGGTTAGACTCTGGGTTTTCTGCCCTAGTACTCAGATAACTCTCACCAACATCTCAGTTTTTCCAAGCATGGGTCCAAAAAAATCTCAAACTAACTCTTCCTCCATACATCTTCACTTCTTCCAAATCTTCCTGAATATTTGACTCTTGACACTTAGGATTTAGAGGCTCAACTTTGCAGACCCAGAGAGAAAGAGGGAACATCAGAGCTGAGGGGGTTACAAACCTTGAATGACAGTTGCAAAATTCTGACCAAAGTATTGTGACCCGTCATTCTTGGTTTGCCTGGAACTTTCCAGTTTTAGCACTAAAAGACTTGCATGTCAGGAAATTCCTCCATTTGGGGCAAATTGAGACAGTCACCCTAGAGGGATCCCTAAATTTTCTCAAAGTGGGCCAGTGATACCTCTCAAACTTTTCTCTGTATTTGTTCAAGTCCTATTCCCAAAAGTATAGATGATCTTCTGACCCATTGCTATGAAGCTCTTCTTTGAGAAAATGCAAGTAAGTAAACGAGTTGACTTATATATTCATACTAAGGTATGTAGTGAAAAAATTTCTTTAACTGTAAACATGTGAGAGAATGGAAGGAAATGAAGAAATCAGTGTGACTTCCTTTTCAGATGTAAGGAGAAATAGAAACTGTATTGACTGTTAATTAGAGCGGTATTAGATGCTTGGGTCCAATTCAGACTCATATCCACTACTGAAGAGATCCAAGTAAGGAGTGGGGGAGCATGGAAACAAGAGATGCTGGGCAGCCTAAATACTTTGTTCAAGTGTGTATCAAGATATTGGGAAATAAGGTCCAGGCCTCATCTCATCTGGAGAAATGAGTAAGCAGAAAAACAGGATGGGAAGGGCAACTATTATGTCTTTAGCAGCAAAGCCTTTTACTCTGTACATCGTTAGGTTTAAGTCCCAGCTTTTCTTCTATTAGCATTGTGATTCTTTTTCTCTGGACATTGCTAGGTTTAAGTGATTCTAGACCTTAATAACCTTATCTATAAAATGAGACCAGTAATAGTAACCATTCTAAACAATTACTGTGAGGATTAAATGAACTAATCCAAATGAAGCATGTAGCAGAGTGCTTGCCACATAATAAGAACTTAAATGGAACTTAAATATAAGCCATCGTTATATGGCTTTCTTTCTCAAACCAATGCTCTGACATAGTTATTATTATTCTAACTTGTAGTAAATATTTGTCAAACTATTGTTATTTCTCTAAAAATTAATCATTGCCATTTTAAAAAATTTGCCTAGTTTTCTATGTTCCTATCACTAACCCAGCCCTAAACTTTCCAATACAACTATAAAATACCTTCACTATGGCCAAACAATCAGGTAACTTTTATTTCTACATTATTTTGGGACTGTAC
>NW_007746352.1:0-2064 GCF_000696425.1 Galeopterus variegatus | reverse complement strand
AACTTGTAGTAAATATTTGTCAAACTATTGTTATTTCTCTAAAAATTAATCATTGCCATTTAAAAAAATTTGCCTAGTTTTCTATGTTCCTATCACTAACCCAGCCCTAAACTTTCCAATACAACTATAAAGTACCTTCACTATGGCCAAACAATCAGGTAACTTTTATTTCTACATTATTTTGGGACTGTACTTTCTGAAGCTCTTTGTCCCCCTCTTCCAATTTGAATTAGTTTTTTTTATAGACCCACACAGGTATAATCCTCAGGATGTGTCTACACTGTTATCCTGAAATGATAATACAATTTTCCTTCTCCCTGTGTTTGATCTCTGTTTCCTGGATTCTACCTTTTCTGCTCTCTTGGTTCAATCCTTTGTTTTGGTGGAGCACATTCTCTTATCACTTGGTGAGGGTGTATGGAGAAGTCAGTTTTTTGAGATCTCACATATCTGAAAATATATTTATTCTGCACTCACATTTAGTAAATAATTTTAGTGGATATAGATTGGAAATCACTTTTTCTCTGGATTTTAAAGCCTTTTAACTTTTATTGGTAAAGTTTAGAAGTTGATGGTATTCTGATTTTCATTTTTTTTCTTTTCAGCAGGTTTTAAAATCACTTCTTCATCAATGTTACCCTGAAATTTATTAGTGTACATCTCTCTCCCCCATTTATTATGTTAGACACTCAGTAGACTCAGTTTGAAAACTCATGAATTTCAGATTTGACCAATTTTCTTGAACTATTTCTTTGATGACTTCCTTCTTCCTATTTCCACAGTTCTCATGTTAGTACTTCCATTTGTTAGATATGTGGCATCCAATATGAATTCTACAACTTTATTGGCACAGCCCAATAAAACCCATCTTTGTCTTTTTCCTGATTTTTAAGAGAATTCTTCTATTTTATCATTCAATNGGCAATATCTTCTTCTCTTGCTTCTTCTAGGATAGTACTAGATAGATAGATGATAGATAGACATGCATACACACACACACACACACACACACACACACACACACATGCATGCATGCATGCATGCACACATTTTTCTTTAGTTTCCTTTCCTTGAAGTTCTGTTTGTTTATTTTTGGTTTGTTTCAATGTCTTACAGATCTGTCTCAAAATTTTGTCAATCTATATATATTTAAAGTGAGATGCTGGAAAGGTGACTGGAAGCCTTGTGTGCATGGATGAGCTCAGTGGGGATCATTGTAGGTTCTTCAGTCTGGGATTTGATTATTGTATTAGAAGGCCTAACATATGTGTTTGTAGGTTTCTTCTTTTGCATGAGGTCAGTCTATCTAGAAAAACTACTACTGACCTTTGCCTGGGATTTGTAAGCATAGCTTCTACTGTTCTAGAGGAAAAAAAATATAAAGGAAGTCTCAGCATCTGGGGTGCAGCTTTTTATTTCATCCATTTGCATGCCTGCATTCGAACTTTTTCTGATTCAACTTCTGTGGAGAGTAAATTTCTGTATTCTGTTGTGACTGGGAAAAGGATCTAAGGGTGCAATTATTTCTTTACAAACTATCAACCTATCCTCCTCATTTTCAACAGTGTCACACTTTACTGCTCAGAGATACTGGTGCCTCAGACTCTTAGATCTTTCTGTGGTTCTGCCACAGACATGTAATCAGCTGGCTCCTCAGATAAGTTTAAGTTTTGGCTTCCTCTTCTCAGATTTTCATTTAAATATTTTCTTGACATTCTAATTTGTTGTCTTCTTTTCTGTTATCTTTGTTTATGTAGGGGCTTAAATATTTTCTTTATTTACTATCATTTTAGTGTTCTTTCCAGAGAAGCTGGATAAAATCATGTGCTCAATATACCTTATAGAACTAGACATCGTTACCATAAATGTCTCAACAATCCATCCTTTTTTTAAAAACTCTTTCCTCTGATTCTGCTGTGAGTCTTATACTTTCCTTTTTGTTTACCAGTAGCTGGTCTGTTTCCAGCTAAAGCCCATCTTTTCTATTTTCCACACTGTTTGGAAAAATGATCTTTATAAAACTAAATTCTGAACATGTCAGCATCCTATGTTAAACCCTTAGGT
>NW_007746351.1:12652-13580 GCF_000696425.1 Galeopterus variegatus | reverse complement strand
GAGTTTTGAAACATATTTAGGCCAAGGGGTGTGTGTAAGGGCATTCCAGGCTAAAGAGAAAGCAAGAAATAAAAAACCAAAAGCAACATTATAGTATCTGTATCCAGCAACTATTGCCACAATAATGCTGCACAAAAAACATCCTAAAACACAACTGCTTAATACAACACTCCCTTATTCTTGCTCAGGCCTGTGAGGGCCTGGGGGTCCGTACTCCATGTATGTTCATCTGGGGACCCAGACACAGCAGCTCCTCACAGCAAGCCCTTCTCCTGGCTGTGGCAGAAATGCAAGAGGCAAACTCAGATGCATGGTGCACTTATGCCTCTGCTTGAGTCGCACCTACTGGCGCATGTCCCATGGGCCAAGAGTGAGTCGCATGGCAAAGCCTAAAGTCAAGGGACAGGGAAGTACACCTTGCCTCTTGAAGGAAGAACTGTAAGTTCCCATGATACGAGGCATGGACACAGGGAGGGTGATGAGTTGGGGTGGATACTTCCATTTACCACGGGACCCGGGGGGCATCTGCAAGCAATTGAAACATCTGCTGGAGTATTGCATGAGAGACACAGGGTGAGCAGAAGACATTGGTGAGACAAGACACTGCAACCACTGGAGACTTCGGGTGCTGTGCCAAGGAGCCTGGGCTTTTCCTACAGGCAATAGGGAGCCTGAGAGGGACTCTGAGCTGTGGTGGGATATGAACAGATTTGTGTTTTGAAAAGTCACCCTAGTGACTACGCAGGAGGGGTTTGAGGTGGTAAGACTGGTTGTGATCCAGGGAGGAGGCAGCAGAGTTGTCATGCATGTCTGCGTGTGTGTGTGTGTGTGTGTGTGTGTGTGTGTGTGTACGCACGTGCAAACGCGTCTCTCTCTCTCTCTATGTAAACAGGTTTGAACCAGCCTGTTCAGGCAGTAAATGCCGGAC
>NW_007746351.1:9951-11664 GCF_000696425.1 Galeopterus variegatus | reverse complement strand
TCTCTCTCTCTCTATGTAAACAGGTTTGAACCAGCCTGTTCAGGCAGTAAATGCCGGACATGGCAACCAGTGGGGGTGGCAGAGCAGACCACGAGAGCAGCCAGGGCAGACCACCTGGGCTTCTGGCTTAGGGACTGCTGGTGCCAAATTCCTTCTGAGGCTTCTGGAGGAGATGCCAGTCTGAAGAGGAAGAACAAGGAGGCATCTCAGTGGGAACAAGTCCAGGCATCGCAGACGTCCCTCTAGTGAGCCAAGCGGTCAGAAGAGGCGCGCCACAGGGCAGGACCTGCTCTGGTTTATTCACCACCAGACCCTCAGTGCCTCATACTGCGCCTGGAACCCCACAAACACTCGGGAAGTGAGTGCTGATTGCAGTCTTCCTGGGCACTTGAGTCTGGAATTCAGGGACAACTCTGGCTTGGAATCACAATTTCGGGTCATCCAGATTCAGTGGTCCTGCAACATGTGGGGACCAACTTCTCTGCAATAGTCCTTCATAGACTATCACATGTGGTTGCTGTTTCTTCTAAGTCTCTTCTCCACACTGAAGAATTCCCATTCCTCCGGCGTGGCACAGCTGGTCCTCTGTCCCCTCCCACCTTCCTGGTCCTTCACTACCACCCCTCCCTGTACCCAACACCCCTGCCTCACCGCAGACTCTGTGTCCCTCTCTCAAACCTGCACTTTTTCATGCCTCTGTGCCTCACTCTGCAGTTTGAAGGCCTTGCTCTCATTTTCCATGTCCTCAAATGCCACTTACCCTTCAAGGCCAAACTCAAATGCCACCTGCTTTGGGACACCTGGAGCTCCCTCCCCATCGTTCCCACCTCACCACATCTCCTGCCGTGTTAGGCCCCAAATCAAGATGCGGTATTATTTCTGCCTTGACATCTCTGAGCCTCACAAGGCCCCAAAGGCCGAACTATGAGCCCCCTGCTCTCACCCAATATGTCCCCACCCAGTGGGACAGGCTCCTTGCTTGCTAGATGCCCTGGCAGCCAGACCAGCTGCAGCCCACCCATCCTGAATGTAACAGGTTCCCCTCCCTGCCAGCCAGCAGGATTATTCAAACAAGCTGATCACAGCCTCTTGTCCCAACCTCTTGTAACTACACAGGCTGACTTCCACTCTCCCTGCTGGTTCACGCTGCTCCCAAGTGCACCCTGCATGTGGCCCTGTGCGGTGAGCAGGTGGTGACCAGATCCCCTCCCTTCCTGCTAGTGTCAGGCCTTGGCTTTGGTTAGGTGCATCTGTGTCCCCGCCCCTCTTTCCCTCAAGATCAGGGACTGTGTAGCCCCATCTTGGTACCTTGCTTGGCCCATGAAGGGACTCAGGAAATGTGTGTGGACCAGATGGTTCCTCCACATTCTTCTGCTCCCATCAAACCAAACCCCCAGATGACCCTCCTCCAAGTTCTCCACATCCCTCTAAGGTTCATGGCACCCCGTAAATGCTTGCAACCAGAGGCCACATCTTGCTTTCTAAGTCTTCTTTGCCCACACTTAACTGAGTTGGGGAATTTTGGACAAACATCTGTAGACCACCATGAGTCCCCTACCCCGAGGCCATTTAAATATTGTCTGAAACCAAGCCAGTCCTCAGCTCGTCTCCCTTGCTCAGCTCCAAATGATGTTTAATTTTTCTATAAATTAACTTGCACAATGTCATACCACATTACTGCACCTTGAAACATTCCTATTCCTATCTGTGAGA
>NW_007746351.1:5087-9108 GCF_000696425.1 Galeopterus variegatus | reverse complement strand
ATGGCTATTTTTGCTGGCGGCTGCCTGTGGGAGAGTTTGGAATGCATTAGAGCCACGGACTCCATCTGTGAGCGTGTGTGCACACCTTCCCATGTGAGCACGAACCCTGTGCCCGCACCGCGCTGCGTGCTGGGTGCTGAGAGTATGGCCAGGCAGCTGTGTGCCCTCCAGAAGCTTGTTGTCCAGGGGAGAGACGGACCCTGTTCCCCGAATTTCAGTGCCACCTGTTAAGGGTTCTGTGTCAGCTGGAATCAGAAGAGGAGTCAGCTCAAATCCTGCCCCCTACACGTTCTAGCCACATGACCCTGAGCCTAAGCTCCTAGTCTACAAAGAGGCAATCCCTACTTCAGAGTGTTGTCACATTAAATGGGTCACCTAAGCAGACTGCTGACCACTTTGCTTGGCACACAGTCAGTGCCCAACAAAATGGTCCTTTGTCCTGATGATCGAGGCCTGTGCAAAGGGCCACAGGACACAGAGGAAGAAGTGACCATCTACCTAGAAGGTCAGGGCAGCTTCACAGAGGAGGTGACAAAGGAGTTAAGTTCTGTAGGGCAGAGAAGAGGCACACAGAAGAGCCTGGGGGAAGGTATGGGGCCTGGCATGTCTAAAGAGGGCAGAGGGAGGCTGGGCTGGAGCGGAGGATGGGGCTGGTCCCCAGGAGAGGTAGCACATGCTCGGCCAGCCTTCGATTTCAGCCAAGGTTACAGGAGCAATGGGGGTGTCATCCTTGTCCATCGCCAGGCGCTGCCTCCCCCATCAGCCCATGCTCAGGGCAGCCCCAAAATGCAGAGGTGCCAACGTCTCCAGAGAAAAGCCTGGAGTCGCAGCCTCTGGTCCTCTGGGGGGGGGGCACAGTGATTCTAGGGCACATCCCATGTGGTTTCTAGGGGTCCCCAGTAGGTTTGAGCCTGGGCCCCTGACATGTTCTTTATTGGCTTGTCCTTTATGCCTGCTTCCTGGGGTAACCTCCAACTAAACTATCCCCATCCATATGCCACCCTCAGGATCTGCTTTCAGGGGAGCCCAACCAAGGGAGAAAGGCACACTTCACCATCCTAAGCCCACCAAGCCCACCCTGCCCCAGCCAAATCTTGAGAATGGGGAACACAAGACCCAAGGCCCCCTCTGTGATGCCCACAATAGGTGATCTGGGGCGTGAGAAGCTGTGTCTAAGAGGGTCACTGGGCAAGCAATTATGGAGCAATTTCTGCACACCCTCCCACTCCCACCCCTAAGTGAAGCCTGGCTGGGGGCTCTGAGCTGCCCAGAGAGTAACTGGGGTCTCTCTGCAACCCACCCTCTACCTCACCACAGACCTCAGCACCGGGAGATTGGTGAGAAGGCTGGTCACCGGCCCACTCGAAAGTGCCCATGTACAAGAGCCAGCCACTCGCAGTCAAACCAGGTAACTCCCCGAAACAGACGCCGGTTCCAGTCCAAGTGTATCAGTTATCAATCACAGCAATGCGACATTGCAACCCGACCCCCAGCCACATTCAGCACAACTTCTTCTTTTTGCTCGCAGGGAGTCTATGGGTAGACAGGACGGTTCTGCTGCTCTGGGCTAAGCACAGCGAAACTCCGCTGGGCTCTANCGTGAGAAGCTGTGTCTAAGAGGGTCACTGGGCAAGCAATTATGGAGCAATTTCTGCACACCCTCCCACTCCCACCCCTAAGCGAAGCCTGGCTGGGGGCTCTGAGCTGCCTGGAGAGTAACTGGGGTCTCTCTGCAACCCACCCTCTACCTCACCACAGACCTCAGCACCGGGGGATTGGTGAGAAGGCTGGTCACCGGCCCACTAGAAAGTGCCCATGTACAAGAGCCGGCCACTCACAGTCGAACCAGGTAACTCCCCGAAACAGACGCCGGTTCCAGTCCAAGTGTATCAGTTATCGATCACCATGACAATGTGGCATTGGAACCCGACCCCCAGCGGCATTCAGCACAACTTCTTCTTTTTGCTTGCAGGGAGTCTATGGGTAGACAGGACGGTTCTGCTGCTCTGGGCTAAGCACAGCGAAACTCCACTGGGCTCTAGTGTGCATCTGCCATTAGCTGGCAGTTGGCTGGGGACTGGCTGGTCTAGGATGACCACATCTGGGTTCCACATCTCTGCCATCCTCCCCCAGGCCCACCAGGGCTTGCTCTCATGGTGGGGTCAGGGTCCCGGGAGGAAGGAAGTCTGGGCTGGAGCTGGCATGCCATCCCTTGGACAAAGCAAGTTACGGGGCCAGCCCAGGTTCAAGGGGTGGAGAATGGATGCCAGATGGGAAATGTTGCATTGTCACATTGCAGGGGATGTGTGTGAAGAGAAGGGCAGAGGATTAGGGCCATGTTTGCCATCAGCCAACCCCACCAAAGTGTGGAGCAGCATCTTGAAGGGGAAGACCCGGCTCCCACGCTTGCTGCGCTCCTCCTTGCTGTGTGGTCTTGTGCTGGGTGCTGAGCTCCTCTGAGCCTCACTTTCGTCATCTGCGAAAGGAGATTATCCCCATTGCGAGGGCTCCTGCACGGACTAGGCCAATCCATTCATTTAAGCAGTATGTGCTGAGTGTGTTCTGTGTGCTAAGCATGCTCCAGGCGCTGGGCTGTACCAGTGAATGGAAAGACGAAGACCCCTGCCTCCTGTAGCTAACACTGCTGCAGTGGGAGCCGGACAACAAGCGAGAGGCACAGCAAGTGGATTAAACAGAATGCTCGACGGTGTAAGTGCTGCAGTAAAGTAAGGCAGAGAGGAGCGTGGCAAGTGCAGGCTGCCGGGGGGGATGCCGTAGGCTGAGAAGGTGGCATTGATCCCAGTCATAAAGCTGACAATGAAGTTAGCCATGTGGATATCTGTGGACAGAGCATTCCAGGTGGACAGAACGGCCAGTGCAAAGGCCCCGAGGCAGGGGTGTGGCTGGAGCAGAAAGCATGAGGGGTGTAAGGGCAAGCGCGTGGAGGAGACAGGCCAGACCCGGATAGTGCAGAGCCTGGAGGCCACTGCAAGGAGCCCCTGGACAGCCCTGAGCATATGACCGCCATGTCTTGCTTCCTGTGCAGAACGCACTATGGGGGAGGGGAGCAGTGGGAGTGGGGGGAGGTGGAGGGAAGGGGGATCCCACTCTGTGCAAATTCATAGAGAGAGGAAGTAGCACAAGGCTTCAGTATAGGGCCACGAGGTGACTAGAGCATGGGTGCTGAGTCATGTGGGCCTGGGTTTGAGTCTGGCCTCCGTCGCTGACAAACTGTGTGGCCTTGGTCAAGTCACTGCCTTCCCTGTGCCTCTTTGCAAAATGAAGGATTCATAATGGCATCCACCTCATGGGTGTGCCCTGAGTTCAAAATGAACTAAAGTCTGCAGCTACAGGAAGAGGGCCAGGCGCCTGGTAAATGTTCAAACACGTGAGCCAGGACTGATGGTGGACGTGATGCTGTGGCCATGGTGGTGGGTGCTGAGTGCCTCCCCCGACCTCTGCTGCCTCATCTCCACACAGCACACAGTGGCAGGAGGCACCGAGCAGGTGCCTGGACAGGGCCTCCTCCGTGGGGACACCCCTTTGCGTTCTGCGGGGGGCTCCCCATCAGTCTTCTCCCAGATCTGCCGTGTGGGTAATGGTTTGGAGTGAAGAACCAGCTGCCGGGTGCTGATGATTTCCCCCGAGCCTTTGGCAATCGTTTATCACCGTCACAGCCCAGAGTGGTTCACTATCTCCAGCCAACCGTGCAGGCAGGGTTGCAAATGGCAGTCCTGAGCTTCCTGACCCCAGGTCTGAGCTTGGATGGAGCTGGTGCCCTGGGGATCACTCCTCTGGAGATCCCTACCCTGGGCTCCCCTTTTGGGACCTCTACCCCACCCTCTTTTCCCTGCCCTACACTCCTCACCCTGGTGGCCTAGCATCCCACAGTGGTTGGGGCTTAATTCTGCTCCTTAAAGACATTCATTCAATGGACAATCAAATACAAATTGGCATACGCACTTTTTGTAAGGCTTTTTATAAGTAAATGGCTAAATCAGGAAAACATCTCTGGACACAC
>NW_007746351.1:2519-3491 GCF_000696425.1 Galeopterus variegatus | reverse complement strand
AAGAGTCTTCTGTTATTTTTAGCATTCCACTGTATAAATTGCTGCCATTTATTTCAGCAATACCCTGGATGTCTACATTGTTTCCAATATTTTGCCATTGCACATAATGCTGCAACATGCACCCCCTGCGTGCAGCACCCCTCGTGTGTGCTGGCATATTTGCAGGATAAACACCCACTGTGGAACTGCTGGGGCAGAGGCTATGAGCCTGCGACAGACGCCGGCGGACGCTGAGCTGCTCTCCTGGAGGCTCTTCCCGTTCACACTCCCGTGACCTGTGTACACGAGGGCCTGTCCCACGGCCTCGCTGACACAGCCTGCACTCACCCCGTTCACTCTTGGCGATCTGATGGGGGGAAAGTGGCATCTCAGTGCAGTTTTAAAAAATGCTTTTTTCTTTTTAGTGAGATGAGATTTCCATCACAGAGAATTAACTACTTTAAAGTGAACAAATCAGGCATTAAGTACATTCATAGTGTTGTGTGACCACCACCTCTACCTAGTTCCAGAACATTTTTCACCATCCTAAAGTAAAAGCCCGTGTTCATCCAGCCTCGCTCTCCACTCCCTGCATCCCATCCCCTGGTAACCAACAACCTGCGCCTGCATCTGTGGATTTGGCTACTCTGGGCATTTCGTATAAATGCCATCACACCCTGNACAGGTACAGAGGAAAGACCATGTGAAAACACGGAGAGAAGACGGCCACCTGCAAGTCAAGAAGAGAGGCCTCAGAAGAAACCAATCTTATTGACACCTTGACCTCAGACATCTGGCCTCCAGAATTGTGAAAAACAATATTTCTGTTGGGTAAGCCACCCAGTCTGTGGTACTATGTTATGGCCTGCACCTTGCTCTCTTCACTTAGCAAGCCCGAAACAAAAGACAGCAAGAGTCTTCTGTTATTTTTAGCATTCCACTGTATAAATTGCTGCCATTTATTTCAGCAATACCCTGGATGTCTACATTGTT
>NW_007746351.1:0-486 GCF_000696425.1 Galeopterus variegatus | reverse complement strand
GGGCTGCTGGATGTGTGCACCGAGGGGGTCCCAGAGGCTCGCTCTGGGGTAACTCATCCTGTCCTCCCCTTCCCCAGCACCTCACCCAGCAGCCCCTCTAAAGAGGAACAAGATTTCTCCTTTTCATACTTCTTGTATTGGAATCGACTGCTGCTTAACAAAATACTCCAAAATGTAGCAGCTTAAAACAACAAACACTTGTTATCTCAGTTTCTGAGGACCAGGAATCTAGGGGTGGCTTCCCTAGGGCTGCTTCTGACTCAGGTTCTCTCTCGAGGNAGGGCTGCTGGATGTGTGCACCGAGGGGGTCCCAGAGGCTCGCTCTGGGGTAACTCATCCTTCCCTCCCTTTCCCCAGCACCTCACCCAGCAGCCCCCCTAAAGAGGAACAAGATTTCTCCTTTTCACACTTCTTGTATCGGAATTGACTGCTGCTTAACAAAATACTCCAAAATTTAGCAGCTTAAAACAACAAACACTTGTTATC
>NW_007746350.1:8751-13582 GCF_000696425.1 Galeopterus variegatus | reverse complement strand
AAAAAAAAAAAAAAAAAAAAAAAAAGAAAAAGAAATGACAGAGACCTAAATCTTCATAGGGTTTATTACTACCATCTGGAGTACATGTATCTTGCCAAAGCCTCCAGCATGCTAACGACCTCTTGCATGTACTGATTGATCAGCATGATGTCACTGATCTGTTTAATATGATGTTCTGTGCCATGTCAATGGGGTCCAGATTTCTTTGGATGAAATTATGACAGAGGACATTATAGCCAAAGTGTAAATAAAAATTCTTGTTTGTTACCTATATATACAAACTGTTTCTAATCCTCTTTCCTGATTTAGATAAAAAGAATGTATTCATTATATTAGGGGGCACATACCATGTACTTGAGGCCATATTAATCTGCTGCAGTAATGATATGAGATGTGCTTGACAGCTGTGACCAGGGCTAACTTCTACTTGACTGAGCTTGTGATAGTATACAGTCACTCTACAGTATCCATCTGGTTTCTGAAGGGTGTATGCTAGTGAATTAAATGGGGATATGACTATCACCCTGCATCTTTTAGATATTCAACAGTGGCACAAATCTCTGCCACCTTTTCAGAATGTGATATTGTTTTTAATTTACTCTTGGCTCAGATGTGTGAGTGGGTACTTTCAATAGCTTCTGCTTCGTCTTATGTGCAAAAATTACTCTTATTCCATAGGCTAAGGACCCAATATGTTTTTGTATGTCAATAACAACTATATATAATTGTTCCTTGGTATCCTCGAGATATTGGATTTAGGACCCTCCACGGATACCAATATCTGCAGATGGNATCTTATGTGCAAAAATTACTCTTATTCCATAGGCTAAGGACCCAATATGTTTTTGTATGTCAATAACAACTATATATAATTGGTCCTTGGTATCCTCGAGATATTGGATTTAGGACCCTCCACGGATACCAATATCTGCAGATGGTCAAGTCCCTTATATAAAATGGCATAGCATTTGCATATAACCTATGCACATCCTCCTGTATACTTTAAATCATCTCTAGATGACTTATAATACCTAATACAATGAAAATGCTACATAAATAGTTGTACTGTGTTGTTTTTTTAATTTATATTTTTCAAGTTGTTGTATTGCTATTTTTTTTTCCTTGAATATTTTTGATTTGGGGGATTGGAGAGATTATCCATGGGTGGGTTTGTGGACCCAATGAATCCACTGTGTATCAGACTTTGGCCAGTATCCTATTTATTACTTAGATTCCAAATGCCCCCTGTCTACCAGATACACAATAATGACATTTTGGGTCTCCAGGTATCAATGTCACCTTGGACTCTGTGCCAAAATCTTCTAAATGTCAGGACATTTCCTTTGACTCTGTGTACAATCACACAAAAATGGTTGCAGTTACCCTTGAGGAAGAACTAGGAAAATAATTACAGTGTTGATGTTTATTTGTCATGGTGTTATAGGAACTTTTCAAGTTACAAGATTTTTAATTAACACATCCTGGTTTTAAAACTAGCTCAGGTCCAGAAATAGGGCAAGGCATTACAATTTTTATTGGGGCAACTGCTTATCCATTCTTGGTTTCTTTAGATTATATACATAGTTCCTTTTGTCACTTCCCATCTATTTTGCCCCTAGGATGCTGTGTTCTATTAACCATCCCATTTACGCTCCACAGGTGAGGCCCACTTAGCTGCCACTCAGACTTGTTGGTCTTTACGGTAATTGCAACCCACTGGCATTTAATGATTAAGGCCACCACCTGACTGCTATTATTTTAAGGTTCTATCAGCCCCACGGCTGTCAGTAAAGCCTACAGAGGAGAGCTACCACTGAAATTCTTAGTGATGCTGGTGTCCCTCTCACCAGTGCATTCCTGGTGGACTTAGTAAGTGATATGACCTCAGAATTATGGTCTCTCTTGTGGAATGTAATCCTCTAGTGGGTCTTTGGCCTTATGTGGTATGTCCACTCCAAAATGCTGACTTCTCTGAGCCTTTTAATTCATTCTACTGTCTGCCACAGTAATTCTGGCATTTAAATTTCTCCTATTTCAGCATGGGCCATTGCTTTGTACACATTAGGAGTCACCCTAGCAGACAGTTTGCACCATCCCCTGCGGTTCTTACAAGGGTGTTAAATCCTCTAATCCAAGAAAGAACCACCAAGTTAATAAATTTTCCTTTATAAGAGGATACTTCAAAAAGTTTGTGAAAAAATAGAATTGAAAGATAATACAAACCTGTCCAGGAACTTTTCGAAGTACTCTCATACAGTCTAACATTCCAGCCCCCTTAATCTAGCATTTTAGAAATCCAGTCCTGTAGAACATCCTTGCTAGGGCTTGCAGTTGCTTTAGGACATAGTTTTTTCTCCCTTATCTGACCTAACACTTGCCTGGCTAGATTATGCTCTTTCCTGACTGTGATTATGGGCCTGGCAGCCAGGAAAGGTAGGCAGCTTCTAGACGAGTACCTTTGCCTTGTGAGGGAAAGTCTTCCGAATTGTCTTCTTACATGGGGCAAGAGGTAGCTCTTAATGGGGATTAGTGGCCCAATTGTGCAGGTTGTGAAGGTTGAGAAAAATCTTGGGAGTCAGATTTCTGAGGGCACCCACCCAAACACTCACATTTCATGTGTCAGAATCCCAAGTTTCCCAGACATGTCTTGATTCAACCACATTTGAAGTACAGCCACTGTGATTCTCAAATCCTGGACTTGTTTGTCAGTTTTTCTTTCTTGCACACTTATGAGGGTTTCTTTGCAAGAATCAAAAAATTCTCTGTTGTCTGTTTATTGCTCTCAGGTTTTCAATATCAAGTCTGTACCTCAGTGACCACCACCCAATCCTAATATCCTTGTATCCATCATTTCCACTATCTATTTCTAATTCCTCAGTTATAGCACCTTGTTACTGAATTCCCCTCCATAAGCAGGCCATCCCAGCTCACTGTCAATGACAATTTTAACAATTAGATGGCCATCTTGTGCAAGGGGACAGTTGAGCATGGCCTACCATTGGAGATGAGATCCTCACTATTAGTCAGACAATGAGTTCCCAAATTCCATTTTACCACCTGATGTTTTGGATTACTCCTGGTGCAAACTGTAACGGTTTGGGTCCTCCAGGAAGCAAACTTTGAGATGGACTTAGAAATGGGAAAAAATTATTGGGAGTAACACCTGTAAAAGAAAGAAGGAGAAAGCAACATTAGGCAAGAGAATTATCACGCTCAATTCCCACGTGAGAAAATGTCTGCCAGTCCAAAGTTTTTAATCTTGATTAAGTCTAGTTTATCTGTTTTTTAAAATTTTGTTACTTGTGCTTTTGTAGCTGCATCTAAAAAGATATTGCCTAACCCAAGGTCATAAAGATTTATTTCTGTTTTTTTTCTAAGAGTTTTATAATTTTAGCTCATCCATTTAAAGTATAATCTATTTCACATTAATTTCTGCATATGGTGTGAGGTGGGAGTCCAACTTTAGGTATCTGTGTGTGAATATCCAGTTTCCCCAATATCATTTGTTGAAAGACTGTTATTTCCCCTATATATATAGCCTCATTGAAAATCAACTGGCCATAAATATGAGGGATTATTACTAGATTCTCAATTCTATTCCATGTTCAATATGTCCATCTTTATGTTATTACCTGTTTTGTTTGCTGTAGCTTTGAAGTAATTTTTGAAATCACGAAGTGTGAGTCCTCAAGCTTTATTCTTTTTCAGGGGCTTTTTGGGGGAATTGGGGGACCTATTCTGGGTTACTTGAATTTCCATGTAAATTTTAGGATCAGTTTGTCAATTTCCGCAAAAAAGCTAGCTGGGATTTTGACAGGGATTGCATTGAATCTGTAGATCAATATCAAGACTCTTGTGATCCTAACAATAAGATAGATGTCTCTGAATCATGAATATTGTATAATTTTCCATTTATGTAGGTGTGAAGCAAATTCACTAATAACCAACCCTAAGGGAGGACTGTCACTGTGTGGAAGATACCAGAGATGATTATTATGCTACCCACCAGGAATAGGAGTCCAAAAACTTTCGCCCACTGCTTCCTGGGCTGTAGTGTCACCAGTGCCTGAGTGGCAGTGAGACAGAACAAACTCACACAAGTTATATGAAGTGGGTTTATTATTTACAGATAGGCATCAAGGGGCAAAAGAAACTTAGGACCCATTGTAATCTGTTCCCCCAAGGCTCAAGAAAGCTGCCCAGGGTGGATGAAGTCATGGCTGCATGTGCCACACTTGCCCCACAGCTGAGGGACCCCAAAAGGCAGCCGACTCTGGGCTATATATTTCAGGGGCAGTGTAATTCATTGGGCAAAACTTTGAAGGACACCCTGCTTCTAGGGAAGAGAGGAACAAAGTCCAGGCTGTCCCGGGAAGTTCCTCTCTAACTCAAGATGTTACATTTCCTTAGGAGGAACAGTAACATGTCCTAGGCTGTTTCAAACAGTTGCTCCCTATCTCGGGATATTACATTCCTAGCACTTTCTACAGTTATTCTGGAGAACAAGAACACAGGCAAGAAAGGGGAAGAACTGGGTCAGTCCAGGGCCATCCAGAGAACTGTTTTGCAGTGGGTCTACTTTAATTTCTTTCAAAGTTGTTGAATAGTTTTTAGAGGATAAGTTTTGCACTTCTTTCATTAAATTTATTCTTTAAATATTTTTTTTTTTTTAAGATGACCGGTAAGGGGATCTTAACCCTTGACTTGGTGTTGTCAGCACCACGCTCAGCCAGTGAGCGAACCGGCCATCTGTATATGGGATCCGAACCCGGGGCCTTGGTGTTATCAGCACCGCACTCTCCCGAGTGAGCCACGGGCCAGCCCATTTAAA
>NW_007746350.1:7347-8036 GCF_000696425.1 Galeopterus variegatus | reverse complement strand
TATGTGATGATCAAATCAGGATAATCAGCATGTTCGTCATTGCAAAATGTAATCATTCTTATGTTGTTTTGTAAAAATTCCCTTTACTTACTTGCCGCGTAAAGAACTTCTTTTAGTGCTTATTATAAGGTGGGTCTGCTAGCAACAAATTCCCTATGTTTTTATTTATCTGGGAATGCGTTTTGCCTCCATTTTTGAAAGTTAGTGTTGCTTGATATGACTCTTGGTTAACAGTTTTGTTGTCTTTCAGCACTCTGAATATGTCTTTTCACTGCATTCTGGTCTCCATTGCTTCTGAAAAGAATTTATCTGTTAATATTACTGGAGTTACCTTGTATAACACAAGCTACATTTTTCTTGTTGCTTTCAATATTTCCTCCTTATCTTTGGGTTCCAACATTTTTATTATGTGTCTGTATGTAGATCTTTTTGCATCTATCTCACTTAGATTTTGTTGAGCTTTTTGGATGTATAGATTAATGTTTCTCATCAAACTAGGGAAATTTTCTGTCATCATGTCTTTGTATTGTTTTGTTTTTTGGTGACTGGCTATGGGGATCTGAACCCTTGACCTTGGTGTTATAATGCTGCACTCTAACCAACTGAGCTAACTGGCCAGCCAATTGTCAGTATTTCTTTGTTTTTTTTTTTTTTTCCCTTTTTGTCTTTTTTCGTGACCGGTAATGGGA
>NW_007746350.1:2353-5809 GCF_000696425.1 Galeopterus variegatus | reverse complement strand
GTCATTCCTGAACAGCAGAGGTTTTAGCAAGCCTCTCTTTGTCTCTTTCCCTGATATCTCTGTTAAGCCCTTTGTCTCTGTCACTGTCAGATGTTGCCATCTAGAGTCATTCCTGAACAGCAGAGGTTTTAGCAAGCCTCTCTTTGTCTCTTTCCCTGATATCTCTTTCCCCTTTGTCTCTGTCACTGTCAGATGTTGCCATCTAGTTGCTCTATTTTGGGGAGGTGGGGAGGACAATACCTTGGGGAATAAATTGTACCAGATTCTGATCCAATTAAATTTGAACCCCCTTGGGAATAGTTTTAGACACCTGTGTTTGAGATTTTTTCTGACCCCAGGAGGGTTCTTCTTAGCTGTCTCTCCTCTGATTCTCTCTAGTAAACCAGCTTACCTATGGTTTAGCCTGTTGTTCTCGTGTAGCTACCATCTTCCTCTTAATTGATTACCACCAAAATATTCATTGTTTTTTTAGAGCACTCTCAGCTTGAACTTCCCCACATTCTTTCTAAATAATGTCAGTCCCTTTTGGAAGTGCTTCAGACCTCTCTGTTTTTATGTTCAGCCACTGCTCTTTGGCAAAAGCTGTAAATAACCACTTTGGATCTGGAGATGAGGAATGTCTCACTTCTCTCAGAGTAATACACCTGTTTACAAGCAGGATGCTAGGTGGATGCAGTAACCTCTGGTCTTTCTTCCTGACTTGTCTCTCTTTGTGTGAAGCTTCTGCTTTACGAGCTAGCGGAGAGAGTGCTATCTGGGCCATGACCAAGGTAAAGCCTCCATGCTATGAGTGGGACCTGGATGGAGGGGAGGATCCCTCAGCCTCTTGAGAACACTTGCCTGGACTTTAGCCTCACAGAGCTACAGGGGGAGAGGGATGAGAAATTCTGGTGATTTGCCCCTACTCGGAAGATACCAGAGTCCTTCACTGAGAAATAAAGGGAGAAGGGGCCTCATATTTGTGCCCACACTTGCCTTGAGTGGGGCTTCTGTTTTGCTGAGCCAAGGAGGGAAGAGGGAGTAGATCATGGTTCAAGTGTACAGAATTTCACTGTTCTCACAGATTGTTAGATTTTCCTGAATAAATGTTTGTTCATTTGCTCAAGTCTTTGGACAGTTTCCATTAGAATAAAACATTAAATAATTGTTTTCTTTTTTTGATTTGTTTCCTGGGGAGAGGGCCCAGAGAGCCCCATGCACCACCATTACTAAAGTGGATCTTCCTTAGAATTTATTCAATGGAATCTCTCTATAAATACAACCCATATATTTAATATTTCATGGTCTAAGTATGTGGCCTATAGTTAAGAAATAAGAGTATTATGGATTGAATTATGTCCCCTGAAAGTTTTATGTGTTGAAGGCTTGGTCCTAGCTGTGTTAAAAGGTTGGGAAATCCTATGACGGTAATTGAAACGTGGGGCCTTGAAAAGGTGATTAGACTGTGAGGACCACATCCAAATAAATGGATCAATCCAATGATGGTTAAATTGATGGCTTAATGGAAGTCATGGGCATGGCTACAAGGGCTTTAAAAGGAGAAGGAATGAGGAGTTAGTTCTCTCTGTGCCATTTGCTTCTGAAAAGAATTTATCTGTTAATATTACTGGAGTTACCTTGTATACCACAAGCTACATTTTTCTTGTTGCTTTCAATATTTCCCTGTGCTATGGTTTGAATGTCTCCACAAGCTCATGTTAGAACTTAACCCCCAATATGGTGGTGGAATTCACCTTTAAGACGTGAATTGGCTCATGAGGACTGTGCCCTTGTGAATGGATTGACCCATTCGGGAAGTAATGGGTTGATGGTATAATGGGTTGTCATGGGCGTGGTTCTGAAGGGTTTATAAGGAGATTAAGTGAGAAGGTTAGCTGTCTTGCTCTTGCCATTCTCAATATGTGATACTCTATGTTGCCACAGGTCTCCATACGGAGTCACCACCAGGAAGAAGACCCTCACCAGGTGCATCTGCCTAGACCATGGACTTTCAAGCCTCCAAAACTGTAAGAAATAAATTTCATTTCTTTATACATTACCCAATGTTAGGCATGTAAAATGGAGCCAGGAAGCCATCTCAACTTGAGCTTCCGGCATATCTTAATTGAGAACATTCTGGAATTTTCTGGAACTTTGTACTCAGAACCAATACAAAGGTCAAGACTTCTTGGGGGAACAGCTGCTGATTGCTATTTTTCATTATTTTCTGCCAAATAGAAAAGTCCCTGACTAAAGCCTGACTCAAGAACTGCTACAAACACTCCTTTATGGACAAGGCTGTTTTTCATATGCTAGCACCGATTATAACTTTTGTAACCACCCCCGTCTTTTCCCTTTTAATACTCTGACCTTTCTTTGTTCTGTGGAGCACATATTCCAGGTCTGTTGGATCTGTGTCTTCCAGGCTGCAGTCTGAACAAGTTCTCAAATAAACCCTTTTTTATTTTATATATATCTCAATCAGGTGGTTAATTTACTTTGGTTGACACAATAATTTTGTTTCGATATGGCACCAGATAGATTGTACTCAACGGGCACTAGTTTAGAGCCCACCCCTAGAAACAGTGAAAGATTTGATTTTTTTAAGTTGATGCTAGGCCCAGCTCAGCTACTTCAAATCTAGTCAAATCACATGCTTTTTAAAAAAAGTTCTCTATTTCAAATGTCTATCCCTATTGTCCTTTAAAATTAAAAGGAACCTCTATGTTTGCTATAATATATATGTTGTTCTTTTATATTATTTTAAAAATGACTCATAGGCAACAATAGTTTTATCTTTTAAACATCTTCAAATAGCTATTTTAAATAAAGGCTTACTTTTTCTTTCTTTTTTTTATTATTATTTTTATTTTGTCAATATACAATGTAGTTGAATATTATGTCCCATCACCGAAACCTCCCTCCCTCCTCCCTCTCCCCCGTCCCACCCAAGTGTGTCCCCTCCATTTGCTTGTTGTAAGAAATTAAAAAAAAATTGTGGTTGTTATATCTTCCCCCCCCCCGTTTTTTTTTGTTGTTGTTGTTGTTTGTTTGTTTTTTTGTGTGTGTGAGAGTGTGTGTGTGNTGATTTGTTCAGTTTTTATTGTTCAGATTACTAGTATTTTTTCAGTCTGACAATCCCTGCCTAGTGATTGAAGTGTTATCATCTGATGTCATTTCCTTACTCCATTAAAATTTGTACCTATGAACCCCTTTTGCTGTTATTTTCAAATATATTCCTTTTTTATGTTATAACCGAGTAATATAATTGCATATATTGTTTTATACAATTTCTTTTAAAATTAGTTAAGATACGAAAGGAGAAAAAAATGCACATTTATACTTTTTCTTATTGAAACATAATTGATTATACATATTGGTAGGGTATAGAGTTGACTATTGATATTTGTGTCCAATATGTGATGATCAAATCAGGATAATCAGCATGTTCGTCATTGCAAAATGTAATCATTCTTA
>NW_007746350.1:0-547 GCF_000696425.1 Galeopterus variegatus | reverse complement strand
TTGCTTTACACTTCAACTACAGACTTACCATTTGATTATTTTTAAAATTTCTATTTATTGATATTTTATGTTTGATGAGAAATTTTTATGATATCTTTTCTTTTTTTACTTCTTTATGAATGCTTTCCTTTAGTTCTTAATATGTATTTATGATGGCTTCCTTGAAGTTTTTTTCTGTTAAATCTGACATCTCATCACTCTAATGTGCAATTTCTTTTGCTTGCATTTTTCTTTGCTATATATGGTCATATTATCCTGTTTCTTTGCCTGTCTCATAATTTTCTTTGAAAACTATTTATGCTACATAACATATTGTAGCAACTTCTGTGTATGAGTTCCATCCTCTCTCTTCAGGGTTTCCTATTCTTATTCTTTTCTTATTTATTTGAGTAGTTACTTGACTAACCTAGTTCAAGGAAGACTTCCCCCCCACAGTGTGAAGTTTCTGATGTTACTCCACAAAGTGCAACCTTGGGCATGGGCACAGTCATTCCTGAACAGCAGAGGTTTTAGCAAGCCTCTCTTTGTCTCTTTCCCTGATATCTCT
>NW_007746349.1:9891-13584 GCF_000696425.1 Galeopterus variegatus | reverse complement strand
CCCCCCAAGCGCGGCTGGGCTGGGGGTCACTCACAAAGCTCCCAGAGCTGGGCTGGTCCTGCGCCTTCCTCTCCATCTCTGCGTCCCTGCAGCCGTCTTTCCTGGCCTTTGTTGCCTTGGGGTGCTTGGTCTCCCGGCGCGGTTGGGGCACTCTCAGGAATCTTCTTTTGCATTGGCCCTAAAACCTCGAGACTGTAGTTGCTTTTTTTCATTGTAGATTAGTTGATCAGTGATTTATTTGTTTTTTGTTGCTCTTGGAAATGCAAATAGTACTCTGTCAGCACAGCGCACACTTCTCAGGCTCGCTCTGTCGTCTGGCAGGCCCGCTCTAGACCCGTTGCCATCTTGCTCCGACTAGGGATTAAGTTTCTAATATATGGACCTTTGAGGGACACATTCAATCCTATCAATTTCCTTAAATGGTCTCTACCTCAATTTAACCTAGTAGCTGGCAAGTAACAGTAGTCAATAAATGATGGCTACTGCTATTATTTTTATCAATAAAATTTTTTGTGTTAATCCAAATTGTTAATCATCAGTTATTTTTATTACTAGTTAAACTTTAGATTCAAAGTCACAGACCATCCCTACATGCACACCCACCCATGCACAAAACACACAATTATATTTCAGAAATGCTCCTGGGGCCCAGCCTGAAATTACAGACTAATAAACTTGAGACAAAGCCAATTAGACATAAAAGCAAAGATCTAACAGCCATAAACATCTTCCAGTATGTTAAAAGGGAAATGGTGGTCTAAGACACAAAGTTGCAGAAAAGGAAGGGACCCAGGTGACTGGCAGAGTTGGGACAATAACCTGGAAATACCTCCTGTTCTGATAGGATCCTTGGAAAGTAAATACAGATGTGGCCCACGCTGCTTAAACATGAGTGTGATAGTACATGAAGTACCCAGGGAGCACCAGGAACTGGACCTGAAAATGTGACTGTATCATGAAAATAATTTCATTTATCTCTCTTCAAGAAGATGGAGTGATGGAGAAGGTACTGGCTTGGGAGTTAGAAGTCCTGTAGTTCATAGAGGGTCTATTAGGATTTCTGAGATGTGGTTGATCCTCTCAAAGCCTGGGTAGCCCCTGACCATGTCATGCACTTTTCTCCTCCACCTTTGTGAATATAGTCCACTCCGTCTGGAACACCCTAATCTCACTCCTTCCCCCCCACCTCATCCAGATAGTCTCAGGATCTCTGAGTTTTGAATACAAGTGTGTCCTCCCCCAGAGTTGGCATTTTATGACAAAAGCGATTTGGTAAACATAGACATAGCCTTCGTGTCACCATAAACTAACATGTGGGTCTTTTCCTTGGGTCATTGAGACACAAGGATTTAAGCTAAAAGGCCAAACTTGCCACCACACTCTTGCAAGGCAAGACTATAAAATTTCTCATTTTATAGTCAAGAAAACTGAATCTCAGTGAGGTGGAGTGACTTGCCCAAGATCACAGAGCTGGGAAGTGGTCAGTCAACCCCACATTCACCTGGGCTGCCTCAGATCCAGGGTGCTAGCCTTCATTTTGAGCTATATCCTAGGCAGCTTCATCATCTCCAGGTTATATGGGCTCTGATGGGTCTTCTGGCCTCAGGATCTAGGGAACAGTCCCCTCCAGGTAGAGGGGAACCCTTGGGAAAAACCTCAGGGATGTGTCTAGAATCATCCTAAGAAATGTTGGGATTATATCAGTGAACAAGACAAAGATCCTCATCTCTGTGCAATTTACATTCTAGTGGGAGAAAAAGACAATAAACAATAAACATAATAAATAAGTAGATTATATAAGATGTCAAAAAGTTCCAAAGGCTACAAAAAGAAAGAAAGAAGAAAGAAAAAAAATGGAGTGGGAAATGGGTATCAGAAGTGGAAGAAAATGTTGCAATTTAAAGTGGGATGTTCAGGGAAGGTCTCACTAAGAAGGTGACATTTATTCAAAGACTAGAAGAAGATCACGGACTGAACTGTGGGATATCTGGACTAAGAGGATTCCAGGAAGACAGAAGAGCTAGTGCAAAGGCCCCAAGGTGGAAGAATTCTTAGTGTGTGCAGGTGATAGCAAGGAGGACGGAGTCGCTGCATCAGAGTGAGCCAAGGATTGGAGAGATAAGGGAGATCAGTAGGGCCTGTGGGCTACTGTAAGAACTTTGACTTTTACTCTAAGTGAAACAGCAAGTCATTGGAGGGCCCTGAGCAGAAAACTGACATGATCTGACTCACGCTTTAAAATGAATAACTCTGGCTGCTATATTGGAAATAGATTGTAGGGAGCAAGGGTGGAAGCCCCTGGGCCCACCAAAATGGACAGGCCAAGGAGAAGACAAGAAGCCAGCAAAGGAAAGGACAGAGAGGTAGGAGAAAAACCAGAGAGTCTGCTTTCCTAGAAGCCAAGTGAAGAAGGTCTTTTAAAGGAGAGAGTGAGTCTAGTTAGCCCCCTTCCAAGACTGCAACTGCAGTGAGTGTTCCAAAAAGTGTATCAAGTCATATATATATATATTGGGGGTGTGTGTGGCTGGACAGTACAGGGATCAAACCCTGGGCCTTGATATTATCAGCACCATGCTCTAAACATCTGAGCTAACCGGCCAGTACAAAAAGACTATCAAGTCATGCCATTGGTCTTTAAACCCTTAAAGGACTTTACTGTGCCTCCAGGGAGAGTCCAAGGCAATTATCAGGGCTTATCAAACCTTTCACGAGCTGACCTCTGCTTGTCTCATGCCAAGCCCATCACTACCTAAAGCATTTACAGCTCCCCAGACATGGGCACTTTCTCTTAACACCAAGCCTTTCCACAGTTCTCCCTTTGCCTGGAAACTACTTATCAGTCCTTTGTGTCTCGGCTTAGATGAGACATCCCCTTGAAAGTCTTCTCTTGCACTGCTCACTGAGCACCCGAGCTTGCCCCTGCTGTAGTATTTACCATGCTACTGAGATTGCCTGTTTACCTTCTGTCTCCTCCAGTACAGTGTAAGTTTATTGAAGGTGGAGGATATTTCTCTTCACACAGAACTTGAAAAAAACTGTAATAAATATTTATTAATAAATGAATAAAAATAAAATTCCATTTGGAACATGTTGAGTTGAGATGTTTATGGGACACAAAAGGCAGAAGCATCTGGTAGAGCAGTGATGTGCTGGTAAATCCTTACCAACTGGCTCTTGAGGGGGAAAGCTCTGATTTGCAGCATTTGCTGAATTCCATGGTGTAAATACTCCCGCCATGGGCCTATGTCAAGCCATCAATGTGGCATTGCTAAATATAGAGTTGGGAAAAGATGTGTACAATTGGTCCTTGTGAGTGAGTGTGAGCAGGCTCTAGCACACCACTGCCTGCAGGCAGGTGTATTTTAAGGGTATAGAGCTCTGGAGTACAATATGGGCTAGAGAGATGGATTTGATGGTCATCTGCAGAATAGTGGTCATCGGAGCCATGGGAGCTGCAAAGGAACCCAAGGATAAGGGTCAAAAGAAGAGGGCCGGCCCGGTGGCGCACTGGATAAGTGCGCCGCTTGGGAAGCGCGGCGGCGCTCCCGCCCGAGGGTTCGGATCCCACATACAGACTGGTTCCCGCTCACTGGCTGAGCGAGGCGCGGGAGCAACGCCGAGGGTTGCAATCCCGTTGCCGGTCCCCGGTCCGGTACGGGGGCAACACTGAGGGTTGCGATCCGATGCCGGACA
>NW_007746349.1:2066-9053 GCF_000696425.1 Galeopterus variegatus | reverse complement strand
GAAAAAAAAAAAAAAAAAAAAAAAAAAAAAAAAAAGAAGAGAACAAGGGTACAATTGGAGGCAACACCAACATTTTACGTGGCATGTGGAAAACGTGCTTCATTGAAGGAGAAAGAGGCAGGAAAACATGAACAAGAAAATCAGGAGAACCAGGTCAGTACAGCACCATGAAAGCCAAGGAGTAGGAATTCTCAAGAAGTTTCCCACTGTCAAATAAAGCTGAGAGATTCAGTACTGTAACGCCTGGAAAATGTCTGTCATGTTTCAAAGTTAGCAGGTTATTGTTACCTAACCGGAGTGATGAGGATAGCAGCAAGAATGCAGAGAAGAAAGAAAAGAATGTATGTGGCCAGGAAGGCTGGTGTTTTAGGTGTTGTATTGGTTACCTATTGCTCCACAACAAATTTCCCCCAAGCTTAGCTTAAAGCAACAGCAAACATTATCTCAAAGCTTCTGAGAGTCAGGAATTCAGGAGCAGCATAGCTGGGTAGTTCAGACCTGGCTCTCTTCATAAACTGCAGTAAAGATGTTGCCCAGGGCTGTGGTCATCTGAAGGCTTGACTGGGGCTAGAGGACCTGTTTCCAAGATGACTCACTCATGTGCCTAATGATGAAGTTTGGATGTGTTGTCCCCTCCAAAACTCATGTTGAAATTTGATCCCCAATGTGGCAGTGTTAGAAACTGATTGAGTCATGGGGGCAGATCCCTCATGAATGGATTAATGCTCTCCCTGGGGGAGGGGGGATTAATGAGTGAGTTCTTGCTCTATTAGTTCCTGCAAGAGCTGGTTGTTGAAAAAGACCCTGGCACCTTCTCTCTCTCTCTTGCTTCATCTCTGTTGTTTCCTCACACCATGTGATCTGCTCGTACCCGCTGGCTGCCTGCCACTTTCTGCCATGAACAGAAGCAGCCTGAGGCCCATGCCAGATGTAGCTGTACCAGAATCATAAGCCAAATGAAACTCTTTTCCTTACAAATTACCCAGTCTCAGATATTTCTGTTACAGCAACACATAATGGACTAAAACAGCTGGTAAGTCACTGCTGGCTGTTAGCAGAAGGCCTCAGTTCTTCCCTACCTGGATCTCTCCTTAGGGCTGTTTGAATATCCTCACAATAAGGCAGCTGGTTTCCTCCAGAGTGGGTGATCCAAGAGAGAGCATGGAAGAAGCTGCAAATGTCTTTAATGACCTAGCTTCAGAAGACATGCACCGTTACTTTTACATATCCTTTCAGTCACACAGACCAGCTATGATTCAGTGTGGATGGGAACAATATAAGAGCATAGATACCAGGAAGAAATGATCATTGAAGGGCCATCATGCTGGCTGGCTACCACAGATGGGGACCAAGTGTGGCAGGGTTGTGAGGTCTGGTAGAATTAACTAGCCCCAGGGTTGCAGGCTGAACTCTGGTATTAATCTGCTTTATTGAATCACAGGTATATTTTCCCCAGTAGAGTTTTTAGCCAGACTCCTAGTGCCAGGTTATCATTTTGTGGACTCTGAGATTGGTGCAGGAAGAGGCCTAGCAGTATGGATAATTTCTCCTATGAGACCCATAAACCAACATAGACTGAGGCCTAACATGCAGCTTCATTATTAAGGCTGTTTCAAACACTGACTCCTTCCCTTGGAAGGTACACAATGGTTGGACCTGGAAACCTGTATAACCAGATGAAAATAGCACCATGATCAGATGTAAGAAGTATGTTTACTCTGATTCAGGGTAAACCTCACTGATCAGAGTTCACCTCTTTCCACCTCTGAGATGACATTTTTTTTCCCTAATAGCAACATATAAGATTTGGGGAAAATGTTTTTACTTCCCAAGTTTTGTGTGTCATAAATCTATAATTTCATTATGGTAGACACAACACCTATTATAATGGCTGAAGATCCGAATCAAATCTATGAAAACAACTAGAATTTTCTATGTAATCACCTTTCAGGAAATTCTCTGCTGCTGCCATCTTGTGGCCATTTAGAGTAATAACAACTAGAGTGTTGCTTTTGGTCTAGAGAATCACCAGTCTGGATTCCGGTGAACACTTCCAACAGGAGGTTGCCAGTTACTGTACTTTGCAAAGCAGTCTATCCCTATGGTGTAAAGCTCTGATTATTAAAAAGTTTTTTCTGATATTGAGCCAAATTCTGCTTTCATTTAATTTCTATTAATTTGTCCTTTTCCTACTTTCTAATTTAAAAAATATATATATTTGAAGGCAGCTGCTTATCATATTTTCCTAACTTTTTTTCCTCTAGACTAAATATTTCCACTCCTTTAGCTCTCCTTAAATGATATAATTTCAAGAGCCCTTATCATCCACAGTCTGAGAGATGGTGGTACATGTGATTTAGTGAGGAGTGGCCTTAGGGGATCCTGCAGCGAAGTGAGGGAAGCAGGATGGGGCAGGGGCTGAGCTAAGGAAGGACGGGGTCTGAGGTGGAGACGAGCTGCAACCAGATCCCAGGGGAGCTCCCGAATTGAATGGTATCACAGAGTTATTCCTATCTTGAGGCAAGGGGTTTAGTCTTTTGCTTTCCATGTCACTCAGTCATTGGCTCTGGAATTGAGGGAAGTTAGGGGTAACCTTTCTCAGTGAAGGGCACAAGGGCAATTCTCAGGAGCGTTAGAAGCCAACATTAACAGCATGTAGAGAATGAGTGCCCGTTCTAGCCATCTGAGTTCTCTTCGAATCTAGACTCTGTTGTCTAATCCAGCACTCTCTGCTCTGTCATCTGCAGACTTGATGAATGTTTCTCTTTGGTGACTTTCAACTTCCTTGTCTGTTCTTCATACCTGTTGACTGGTCATCTATTAATATCTGGCTCTTACTGCCCCTGCCTGACATTTTTATTTTGCTGCTGCCCCCTGTTCAGCGCCATAGAGGGAATTTTTTTTTTTTTTTTGCCAGTATGATCCAAGTGATCTAAGTCACAATGGTTTATTACAATTTTTTTAAATCAATGTACGATGTAGTTGATTTTCGTGTCCCTTTACTGAATCCTCCCTCCCCCCTCCCTCTCCCCTCTCCCGCCCATCAACATTATATCTGTTGGCCTGTCTTAACAAGTTTGAGGAATTGTGATTGTCATGTCTTCTTCTCCACCCCCCTCGTTTGTTTGTGTATTTATTTTATTTTTAGATCCCACAAATAAGTGAGAACATGAGGTATTTCTCTTTCTGTGCCTGACTTATTTCACTTAATGTATTTTTTTCTAAGTCCATCCATGTTGCTGCAAATGGTAGTATTTCATTCTTTTTTATAGCAGAGTAGTATGCCATTGTGTAGATATACCACAATTTCCTTATCCACTCATCTGATTATGGACATTTGGGCTGGTTCCAACTCTTGGCTATTGTCAATAGTGCTGCAATAAACATTGGGGTACAGGCATCCCTTCGACATGATGATTTCCATTCCTCTGGTATATTCCCAGCAGTGGAATACCTGGGTCATATGGTAGATCTATCTGTAATTGTTCGAGGAACCTCCAAACCATTTTCCACCATTTTGCAGTCCCACCAACAATATAGGAGGATTCTTTTTTCTCCACAACCTCGCCAGCATTTATCCTCTCACTCTTTTGGATGTTAGCCATCTTAACTGGAGTGAGATGGTATCTCAGTGTGGTTTTGATTTGCATTCCCAAAAGCTGAGTGATGTTGAGCATTTTTTCATGTGTCTTTAGCCATTTGTATATCTTCCATAGAGGGAATTTTGGTTGAAAATGGCCAGAAGCAGGCCTGAGGCCAGGACTCAAGAAAATTAGCCAAGGTTTAACAGAAACATGGCTCTGAGCTAATTAGATAGCCTGGAACCCAGGTAGTTAAGCAAGCAATTTTGAGGGACCCATATAGAAAATTCCATGGTAATCCCATCCTCCCATCCTCTCAGTCACTCCTGGACCAAAGACTTAAAAACCTTGAGAGCAGTGAGACTGCACAGTGGAAACCACAGTAGAAACCTATTGCATTTATCACCTCTGGACTATGAAGTAGACTCTTTTCTTCCTAGTTGGAGCCATGGAGCTTTCCATGTGACAACTCTCTGATTTGTTATTCTGCCCACCAAGTTCAACAGGTCTTCACATGATTGGGATGTTTTTACAAAGCAATGCAGATAATCTGTTTACAAACAAATTGCAGATATTACACCAAGCAGAAATTCCAGAGATAAAAAACAATGCTGCATCGAATTCCCATCCCCAAACGCAGGCACAAGGCAAATTCTATACTGGGATGGTTCAACCTGGGTACTTGATTTCAGAGTCACTATATCTGTCTGCATTTAAAATAGTAATTAACTCTTAACTAGGACAAAGCATTTAAATTACAAAAAGTCTCTGTTAAAAGTAAATTCCCTTCTCATCCCTTCCCCTGTTTCCAGTTCCTTTCCGCAGAGGTAACTGGTGTTTCTTGTGCATCCTTAATTACGGCTCTTTCAAAGTAGATATCAGCTGTGCTGTATGTAGACTATATTCAGAATTTCTTTGAAATAGTGTTCTAGTGGTATTTTAAGAAATCTTTGTTACTTTCATGTCACCTGTCTTAGTTGGGTTTTCTCAAAAGCAGAGCCTGAAGCAAAGAGTTGGGTGCAAAACAGAAGTGAAGGTGGACAAGCAAGGGAGAAAAACTAAGACAAAAGTATCAGCAATGAAGATACAATCAAGAATTTTATTTTGGACATATTAAGTATGAAGTTTTTTTAGACATTCAGTGAGGAAGTTAAGCAGACAGTTGGCAAAGAGTCAAATTATTCATAATCCAGGGCGGGGTCAAGATGGTGGAGTAGTTGGTTCCTGGTGTTGCTCTCTCCCACAGAGCGACCAATTTGCAGCTTTTGAGGAGCAGTGACAGAGGACCCGAAATCTGTGCTGGAACGGACAGGAGCTGCCTGCCACGGGACCCCAGTTCATGTTGCTCCCCATTTTGTAGAAAGACTTTAGGGCTTTTGGGCCCACATGCTGGGAGCCTGCCAGCCAGAGAAGGCAGGCAGAGCCAGGGTGGGACTTCCGGTGCAGCTGTCCCGTCTCCGTGAGCGATCTGAGAGGCACAGGTTCCCAAGCCCTGAGCCAGACGAGCTGGTGAAGGCTGGTGGGGAGGAAATATCGGCCCTGGCCATCCGTCTCCATGAGCGGCCTGAGAGGCTCTGGACTCTCACCCCCTCCGACCAGCCAGTGAAGGCAGGTGGAGTACGACTTCTAGTCCAGGCTAGTTTCTGCTGTCCAGAAGCCGCAGACCCTTTAGGATCCAAGCCCGACATCAGGGTGAAACAAGTGAACTGTGATACCCCCAGCCACAATGACAAAACACCAAAGGAGAGAAACCAGAAATATGAAAAATCAAGAAAGTACATCACCACCAAAGGAAATTAATAACCTACAAGTGCTAGATTCTATAGAACAGGAAGTCTTTGAAATGACAGACAAGGAATTTAGAGTAACTATTCTAAGAAAACTAAATGAGATTCCAGAAAACTCAGTGAAACAACACAATGAAATGAGAAAAAACATAATGGGATCTGAAAGAAGAAATGTACAAAGAAATCAATGCCTTGAAAAAGAATGTAACTGAGCTTGTGGAGCTGAAGGATTCATTCAATGAAATAAAAAATACAGATGCTGAGGGGCTAGAGCTCTGGACTCATGTGTGTGGACATGCAAGCTGTTGAGAAACTTGAGGCCATCTCATGCTGATGAAAAACTGACTGGGAGTTACCTGATCTTTTCAATTATCTTTTCTTAGAAGTGAGTGGCTGTCTGGAGCTCTGGTGTCTTTGGAAGGAGCAGATGCCCTCATAGCTTTTCCGCAGCAGCAGGGGTCCAAAACTTTCTCTGCCCGCCTGGCCTCGCGAGCCCGAACCGCGGGACCAACCAGCCCACCGCGCTGGAAAAGAGAGACAGGAGCACGCGGCAAAACACACTGGAGAAAAATCTCCAGGCACGGCAGGCGCAGTGGGGCAGGCCCAGGAAACATGGCGGCGGGAAGGGAGTGAACTGCCCGCGCCCCACGCAGGCAGGATCCCAGAGGCCACCAGCAAGAAGAGGAACTCAGAAAGCCTGATGGTGAGTCAGAATCTCTGGTATCCTTGCTTGTGCCGGGGGTAGCTGTTACTAGCCAGGTGGATTGCTCTGAACGATTGCTGAGATCTTGAATTCAGGGGACTCTCATAATATGTGCACTGCCCAGAGGCCACCAGCAAGAAGAGGAACTCAGAAAGCCTGATGGTGAGTCAGAATCTCTGGTATCCTTGCTTGTGCCGGGGGTAGCTGTTACTAGCCAGATGGATTGCTCTGAACGATTGCTGAGATCTTGAATTCAGGGGACTCTCATAATATGTGCACTAAGGTTTGGAGTGCGTGCCATTTTGTGAAATTTACAAAATCTTCCCTGGAGCGGCTGCCACTTGGCGCCTGGCCCCTCAGCTGCTGCCCTCAGTGCCGGGCTAGGCTGTGCAGCCCTGCCACCGGGACTCGGGATCCGATGACGGCGGTATCTGCTGGGGAGGGGGCTGTCGTCTCCCCGGCCCGGGTGCCACTGGAACCTCGAACCGAAGAGAGACTGAGCAGGCTGTGGCGCGAACAGGAGCCAGGAGCGCCAGAGGCTGCGAGAGGCTACCGGGGCGGCTCTGGCTGCAGAGGCTGCCGTGGGAGCTCAACATGGGAGCTGAGACTCACCGGAGGGAGCCGCGCAAACACCCCGCCATCCTCCTGGTAGTCAATTTTGGACGTGCCTGACACTAATGTCCAACTGAGTAATCACTGAGGTTGCCATACCAAATTGGCAACACCAACAAAATCTTAGTCAGGCAATAGTGTCAAACCTGTGGACTGTGAAACCCCCTGCCACAATGAATAAACATCAAAGAAAAGACACCAGAAACATGAAAAATCAAGATAGTAAACCACCCAAAGATAATAAATCTCAAGCTCTAGATCCTATAGAACAAGAAGCCCTTGAAATGACTGACAAGGAATTTCG
>NW_007746349.1:497-1270 GCF_000696425.1 Galeopterus variegatus | reverse complement strand
ATAGGCAAAATCACAGATCTTCAGATCCAGGAAGCTCAACGATCTCAAAACATATTCAACAAAATACTGGCAGAAAGCTTCCCAGGTATAGGCAAAATCACAGATCTTCAGATCCAGGAAGCTCAACGATCTCAAAACATATTCAACCCAAAAAGGTCTTCTTGGAGACATGTTATAGTGAAATTGGCAAGACTCAAAGACAAAGAGAGAATCTTGAGAGCTGCAAGAGAGAAGCGTCAAATCACCTATAAGGGAGCCCCAATCAGGCTAACATCAGACTTTTCATCACAAACCCTAAAAGCCAGAAAGGAATGGGAGGATATATTCAAAATACTAAAAGCCAGAGATTGTCAGCCAAGAATACTTTACCCTGCAAGCCTATCCTTCCGAAATGAAGGGCAAATAGTATATTTCTCAGACAAACAAAAACTATGGGAGTTCACCACCACACGACCACCCTTACAAGAAATTCTCAAAGGAGTACTGGGTTTGGTTGCTGAAAAATAACCACCACTGCAATAAAAACCCAAGAAAAATCTAAACCCACTAGTATAATAAAAATGGCATACATGAAGAGAAAACAAACAAAGGAAAAGGCTATCTACATCCTAAAGAACCAACAAACACAGAAAAGAAACAGTAAATCAGAAAGCAAGGAACAAAAGACATTTAAGACAACCAAACAACAATCAACAAAATGCTAGGAATAAATCATCACTTTTCAATGACAACTCTTAATGTAAAAGGCTTAAATTCCTCAATCAAAAACATAG
>NW_007746349.1:0-228 GCF_000696425.1 Galeopterus variegatus | reverse complement strand
AGAGTGTGGTGCTGATAACACCAAGGCCACGGGTTCGGATCCCATATAGTGATGGCTGGTTTGCTCATTGGGTGAGCATGGTGCTGACAAAACTGAGCCATGAAGACATAGAAAATCTGAACAGACAAATAACAATAAAGGAGATTGAAGCTGTTATCAGAAAGCTTCCAACAAAGAAAAGCTCAGGACCAGATGGATTCACAGCAGAATTTTACCAAACATTCAAAG
>NW_007746348.1:13091-13584 GCF_000696425.1 Galeopterus variegatus | reverse complement strand
GGGGCTGTCATTTTTGAGAATGCCTTAAATTCAGTCATTTAGCATTTGAATCCTAATCACATTTTATGCTATGAAGTCCCACATTTTTAAAGTATGAATTTTTATTTTCTTATTAAAAGAAGTGATGATAATCTTAAATATTGAGCACAAGAAGATTATCTGTGAAACACAAAAATCTCTCCCCATCTTGACAGTGAATTAATGTTAACTGAGCATGAGCTAATGTAAGACCAGTATGATTTAAATTGTAATCCTTTAGCATTCCAATCAAAACCATTATTAATGTTGTTGTACCATGCATATCCTTTTATCATTGTGTCCTAATACTATGAGTTAAACACATGGTTCTTATAGAACTTTGTTTGATGCAATAGTGCTAGTTATGATGTCTGCACTATATTTTCTCCATATTTTTATTTTGATAAAAATATGTAGTTATTTATACAGCATTGGAGACCAAACTTATACAAAAGGTCAAGTGTTTTAGGTTTGG
>NW_007746348.1:6780-11047 GCF_000696425.1 Galeopterus variegatus | reverse complement strand
TGGCTGTGATTGGTTATATACAGTTAAATCTGGCAATGGTAGTGACAAGAAAAGCCGGGTAGACCACAAGAGTGCAAAATCTACTCTATTCTACCTCAATTATGTAGAAGCAGCCCTATTCCCTTGTGATCGAATCAATCACCTCCCCTAGTATAGCAACTCCTTTCTTGCTAGCTGGTTGATTAGCACAAGGCACACAAAGTGAGCAGAAATAACTTTAAGCTTGGGGGGATTCACATTGTTTCTCCTGGTGGAAGTGATTCTCCTCTGGGAACCAGGAAGTTGACAACAAAGAGCCTAAAGTTGTACACACAGAAAGTACAGATTCCCTGAATGTGGATGACAGTGGGTGGCTGCTCCTACTTCCACTTCTCTGTACCTAGACATATGCACTTTACATATTAGGGACCCAGCACCATAAAATAACTCTTCATTTGAGGTGTATATTGCATAACAAAGGATAGTGCCCCATCCTTTGGCAGGGTATCACATGTACACTGACTGCTCCTGGCACCTACAAAGCACTGCTTTATCACATACCATGCTTCTGTATGGCATGGGAGGTAGTAGCACCAGGGGAATCCTCTGTATTTAAATCAGGCACTGAATCATATTATTTACATTGTCATTGTGAATTATTAACCACAGGGCAGAGTAGACCTTTAATGTTCTTACTAATGTATAGCAAATTAAAAACATATATATATATACACACATTGTATGACATCTTGTCCTGATCCTCAGAAATAGACTCCAGATGTATGCTTGGAAACCAATCTTTCAGTATATTACTACTATATTAAGAGCGTCTTTCAAAAGGACCAAACTTTGCATAATTTCTGGGCCATTAGAGATACCCTTATTTTAACTATTTCTGAATACATTCAATCACCTGAATACATGATAAAATATTTGTAGATTAGTAAAACAATAGTTCAAGTGTTTTCAGCTGGAAATCCTCTTTTACCAAAAAGAAACTTCAAAGGGCTGGTGGAAGATTTATTAACATTTTCTCTGAAAGGAATCTTAAACAGTTTGTTACCCAATGTGATATGCTTGTTTCATAATCCAAATCATACTGAGATCGCACAAAGGAATGACAGTCTCCAGTTGTAGAATTCCTGAGGAACAGTGATATTATGGCCTTAGAGCCAGCAATAGCCCAATCTCTCCTTTGATCTTAGAAAAATACAATCTTTTAACTTTTACCTACACAGGCAAAAATTTACTTCTGAAATTCTCCTCTTGAATTGGCTTTATATCCCAGTGCTACAAGTATTTACTCCTAAACTGGCTGCTTATTTTTTTCTCTTTAGCTGCACAAATTCTGTATCATTACAAGGTTAGCATCTTTTTAAAAAATTAACAGCTTTGTTGAAATATAATTGATATATAAAAACTGTACATATTTAATGTATAAAATTTGATGAGTGTGGACATATGCATACATCCATGAAACAATCACCACAGTCAAGGTAATAGACATATTCATCACGTTATCCTCCCACCCTTTATGGTAAGAACAGTTAACCTGAGATCTACACTCTCAACAAAATTTTTAAGTGCACAATACAGTATGTTAACCAGAGGCATTAAGTTGTACAGAAGATTTCTAGAACATATTCATCTTCCATAACTAATACTTTATGCCCATTGAACAACAACTTCCCAGTTTTCCCTCCTCTTCCAGCCCCCAGGAACCACCATTCTACTCTCCACTTCTATGAGTTTGACTATTGTAGATACTTAAGTGGAATTATGCGGTATTTGGTCTCCTGTGACTGGCTAATCTCACTTAGCAGGTCTTCCAGCTTCTCCCGTGTGGTCAAATATGGCAAGATTTTTCTTTTCCAAGGCTGAATAATGCTCCGTTGTGTGTATATGTTTTTTTTAATCCATTCATCTGTTGATACACATTTGGGTGCTTCCATATGTTGGCTATATTGAACAATGCAATGAACATGGGACTTCATCTTTGAGATCCTGATTTCAGTTAGTTTGGATACATATCCAGAGGTGGGATTGCTGAATCATACAGTAGTTCTATTATTAATTTTTAGAGGACCTTCCATACTGTTTTCCACAGTGGTTGCATCATTTAACATTTCTACCCGCAGTACAGAAGGGTTCCAGTGTCTCCATACCCTCACCAACTTGTTGTTGCTTTTGCTTTTGATAATAGTCGGCCTAACAGGGGTGAGCTGATATGTCATTGTGGTTTGATCTGTATTTCCCTGATGATTAGTGATGTCGAACACCTTTCAATATACCTGATGGCCATTTATATGTTGTCTTTGGAGAAATGTCTATTTAAGTACTTTGCCTATTTTTTAATTGGATTATTTTTTGCTACTGAGTTGCAGGATTGCCTTATAAATTTTGGATATTAACCCCTTATCTGACTGCCTGAACTAGAGTTCCAGATATGACTGAGGTTTTGTGTGCACCTTGATGTGACTACAGCTTAAGATAGAAGCATGAGCAAACAGGCTGAGTGCTACCACTGTGTAGTAGTTTCCTCCTTTGTAAAACAAAAAAATATTTTCTTTTACTTCTTGAATTAGTTATTTTTTTAGTTGGGTGTACATTGTTTATTACACAAAGTATTTGAAGAGGCTTTCAACTAGAAGGACAATGACAAGAAAAATGGCAGCAAGACTTTTGGCAAAATGAAATGAACACAAGTAACTCCCTCTCTCTGCCTTTTGAAGTGCCATTCAAACACTCAGCAGATTTAAAAAAAAATTCTGCATGCTCACCGGAATTCAATACTAGGCAGGTATATTCTGCATTTTAAAGTGCCTGAGTGCTATGGGTCAAATGTGTCCTCCAAAAGTTCATGTGTTGGAAACTTGGTCTCCATTGTGACAGTGTTAGGACGGTAGAAAATTTAATTACAGTATTTGAAAGGTGGGGCCTTTGAGAGGTGATTGGATCGTGAAGACTGTGTCCTTATAAATGGATTAATCCATTCATGAAGTAATGAATTATCATCGGTGTGGTTCTCAAGGCTTTATAAGGAGAGCAAGCGAGAAGTTTAGTTCTCTTGCTCCAGCCATTCTCCATACGTGACACCCTGCATTGCTGTAGAGAGTCACCATCAAGAAGGCCCACAGAAGATGTGCCCCCCAGACGTTGGACTTCCCAGTTTTCAAAATCGTAAGAAATAAATTTTATTTCTTTGTAAGTTACCCAGTTTTAGGTATTCTGTTATAAGCAACAAAGATGGACTAATACACAGAGGAAATGCTGCTAAATTTAGTGTGAGTATGAATGGATTGAACAAAGCTACATAAAAGTGATATGAAAATCCTTTCCTCTAAGCCAGGTATGTGCAGACAGAGGTGGTGGCCGGACGCTAGACAGACATTGAGAGAGGATGGTTGAAAGCAAAAATGGGCTGGGGAGACTGTTATGAACTGAATGTTCCTTTTCTCCCAAATTTATATGTTGAAATCCTAATCCTCAATGTGATTGTATTAAGAAGGGGGACACTGATAGGTGATTAGATCATGACGGCAGAACCCTTATGAATGGGATTAGTGCTCCTGTAAAAGAGGCCCAAGAGAGATCTTTAGCTCCTCCTGACATAACTATTGCCAGAAAGCCTGTTTATTGACTCTCAATTGGAATAATTTGTGTTTTATTATAATTGTTACGCCATGAATTTTTTTCTCCTTATTCCCGATTTTCAAGGAACATACTGTACTTGCTTACATGATGAGAATGTGATATTAGCTTTCATTAAAAAAAAAAAAAACAGCAAACCCTGTCTCCAGTGAGATTGCATTTTCCACTGAAAGTTATGATTTTATGTATGATTGTTGATATTCTTGCCTCTCCCAAGAATCCTTAGAAAATAAAATGACTTTTTCCTCTTGGTAAACTTATTTCAAAAATAAAGTTAATCTAAAACAGCTGTTGAAATTGATCCCAAAATGCAGAGTACGGAAAGGAGGAATAATTCTATTGGGTAAAACTATATGTAATAAACTGGTCATCCAGGTGAAAGTTTCTCTTAAAAAGCAGGAAATGTTATTTTTAAAACATGCTGGCATGAAGGAAAAATTACCTAAAATGAGTATTACTATTTACTGCTTGATAATAATTATTGCTGAATATTAGTAGTTTTTTTTATTGTATTTTATCATTCTCTCTTTTCTCACAATTATACATTAGATAATATTTAATCAATATTTTAAAAGACAAAATAATAAGATAAATATTATGACTCTAGTTGGCTTTTTTTTTTTTTTTTTTTTTTTTT
>NW_007746348.1:5183-6038 GCF_000696425.1 Galeopterus variegatus | reverse complement strand
TTATACATTAGATAATATTTAATCAATATTTTAAAAGACAAAATAATAAGATAAATATTATGACTCTAGTTGGCTTTTTTTTTTTTTTTTTTTTGCTACATAGCTTTTAATTTGCTTTCCTGTCTCAGTGGAATGTATTACTGTGTAAATCTAATTTTCTGAAGAGAAAGGGTTATATTATGCCTCATCCCTTGTCCTGAGGCCAGTTAATGAGCACATAATTTGTTCCATTGGAAGCTCCAACTCAGAATTTTAACTCTTGAACAAATAGTAGAAAGACATCAAGATGGTTTGGATTCATTTACAGCATCAGCAGGGGTAGCTATGTCCTACAGACTTTGTACTAAATACGATCTTTTCACCTCCTACTTCTTGGCTTTATAGTGGTGTCTTGATTACTGTGTATATTTCAAGCCAGTCCTCCATCTTTCCTTAGATTCCAGAACATCAACATGCTTCAAATAAATTTCCATTTTATTCAAGGTGTACAGAACTGATTTTGATATTTGAAGTTGAAGATGTATCAAGAAAAAAGAATTTAGTTTAATTTCAGTAAACATACTTTTGACAAACCAGATATAATCTTAAAATTGTCCGGGTTAAAAATGATTGTGCTGCTGTATGGATCGGTATTATTCAAGATATTTCTATGAATACTTAAGGTGAAAAAAATGGCAGCAAACTGTTCAAAACAACCTATGTGGGGATAACATACAGGAGAACTCTAGCACAATTCTCAGTGGGACCCACAAAGAGAGTAAGTGTAACAAAAGGTAACAACCTGTCTGCATAATCTGTTTAATCATAATGTAAGCACCACTGTATACTCATGGTTATGACTCCCACAGACCCAGC
>NW_007746348.1:2074-4617 GCF_000696425.1 Galeopterus variegatus | reverse complement strand
CTGTTTAATCATAATGTAAGCACCACTGTATACTCATGGTTATGACTCCCACAGACCCAGCATCTAATCTGGGGCAGATTAGATGCTAAGTGGAGCCTGTGATAAGGCTTAATAGGAGAAAAAAGGCCTTGACTCCTACAGTTTTAAGAATAAATCATGCCTTTTATTTTTATTTTTATAGATAACTATTATCTTGTTGAGAAATAGCTCCTGGCTTCTTGCTGTGACCTTAGAAGATTAAATGCTTGTTCCATGCTGAAATGAGGCAGAGGAGTTGTTTGAAAGCCTGTTTAAGACTTGGTAGTTCTCTAAATGCTAAACCTCTCCTCACCCCCATAGGAGACTAAAGTCTTAAACCCTGAAGTAACTGAAAATAAAAGTTGCTGACTTGTACTAAGTAAGATAAAGCTTAAAAACTGGTAACAATTGCCCAAAACAAACTTAACAAATACAAAGATTAAAACTTAAAGAAAGCAAAATTTATGAAGAGAGAAGAAAACTAAAACAAACAAGCAAAAAGTAAGATAAGAAATGATCTTTCAAATATGAAAGAACAATAAGATATCAAAAAATGGCACACTCTAGTGTGAAAAAGAGCTTTTAGAAATAAAAAAATATAAAAGCAAGTATGAAAGAATCGAGAGAAGAATTGAAAAAAATACATTCAGGAAAAATCACAGTCTTACAAAAAAAAGAAAAAGTTATGAAAATGTTGGAAAAATATTTCAAAAATTTTATTACCAGTACAGGATGTTCAATATCTTAAAAATAGAACAAACTAATCGAGATTTTAGAAAGAAGAAAATCTTTAACAAAGTAATCATGAAAATTTCCCAGGAATTAAAAGATATGAGTTTCTATATTTAAAGGACTCACTGAGTGCCCAGCTCAAAGGTTGGAGAGGAACGCCTACCAAGACACCAGGGTATTTCAGTTTACTGGTATCAGTCAAGGAGTCTTAACAACTTCTAGTGAGCAAAGGTAGGAGAGGTGGAAGGAACAGATAACAATCACATACAAGTGGACTGAGATTAAGAATGGCATCAGACTTCTCCACAGAAATATTAGAAGCCAGAAGACAATGGAGTAATGCCTTACATTTTGGGAAGATGATGCTAAGTCTAGAATTCTATATTCATTCAGCTTGTCAGTCAACAGTTAAACAGACTAAAGATGTTTTAGATCAGTCAAATATCTGTTTACTTTCATTTGCCTTTTCCTAGGAAGGTATATTTTGCCAAAATGAGGGCATAAACCAAAAAAGGAAACAGGAAATCCAATACCAGAGACTTAGGGAAGTCTGAGATGGCAGCTGGTCAGTAAATCTACAGAGCATGCATACTATGGTGCCTTGCCCAGACCCCCACAGCTTCTGAGAGTCCTGCAGGAATGTGGCCCTCAGTCGTCAGCACTCTTTGTGGATTGCACTCACTGAAGAAAAATGCCTGGCTCAAAGATCCAGGGGCAGCCTCATCAAAAGACTAATCATTGAAGGGATATAAACACATGATTACCTCACCTCAACTCTGAAGTGCCATACCAATTCCAGAACTCCTTGTGGTAGACTGAGGCATTACAATTCAGTTTCTCTGCCAAATTCTTCTTCCTTTTTCTCCATTCCACAAGTGTAGATGCCAAGTACACTTCATACTAAGCCCCTGCACAATTATCTCCCATGTCAGAGTATGCTTCTTTTTTTTTTTTGTCCTTTTTGAGACCGGCTGCACCGCGCTCAGCCAGTGAGCGCTGTGAGCACACTGGTCATCCCTATGTAGGATCCGAACCCGTGGCGGGAGCGCTGCCACGCTCCCAGCACCGCACTCTCCCGAGTGCACCACGGGCTCAGCCCAGAGTATGCTTCTTCTAATAGCCATTTAACATTGCTTGATTATTAAACTATTCACTTGTAATACCTTTGTAAAATAAAAGTTAATGAAAATAAGTAAAGTAGCCTGAGACAAATAAAAGGAAAAATAAAATGAGTAAAGTTAGTATACAAAATTCATACCTTAACAACCTGTAACATAGAAGAGTTTAAATTAGAATATAAACTTTAAATTAGAATGCCAGCCAATGTAAAAGAGGTTAACTCACTTAGTAACATGATTTGCCTAGGCATAATATAAAAATAAATCTGTTCCTAAAAAGGATACTTTCTTGAATTATTAAATAGACACGTTTGTTATACTAGGTATTATTGGTACATTCATTCATTGAGCAAAGCATTCCAAAGCACTGTGATTATACAAAGGGAATCTTCAAGGAGAACACAGCATGGTGTGGCAATCAGCAAAGTGAGGAGATAATCACAGGACAGTGTCACCTTGTCATGATAATAGCAAATGCATAGTGGTATGGGAGCCCAAGGACCGATGCTGAAACTAATTTTGATGTCAGAAAGCGGTTTCCAGTGGAGGTGACATCTAAACTTAGATCTGAAATAGGAGTAGGAGTTACATAAGTAATGAGATGAAACAGGCAAAAAATCAGTAAAATGCTATCAGTGAAAAAGGTAACAATCTGTCTGGATGAACTGAAAATTT
>NW_007746348.1:0-1790 GCF_000696425.1 Galeopterus variegatus | reverse complement strand
ATGGTGTGGCAATCAGCAAAGTGAGGAGATAATCACAGGACAGTGTCACCTTGTCATGATATTAGCAAATGCATAGTGCTATGGGAGCCCAAGGACTGATGCTGAAACTAATTTTGATGTCAGAAAGCAGTTTCCAGTGGAGGTGACATCTAAACTTAGATCTGAAATAGGAGTAGGAGTTACATAAGTAATGAGATGAAACAGGCAGAAAATCAGTAAAATGCTATCAGTGAAAAAGGTAACAATCTGTCTGGATGAACTGAAAATTTTCCACAATAGCTGGATGGTGTGAGTTTCCTGAACTAATATCTATTTTTTACTTCATCCTTAGGTAAAACCCTCCCAATTTCATTCAGAGTATAATGTGCAGACAAAAGATAAAATTATCAGCCTCTTACATAGTAAAGTAAGGTCACATAACTTATTTATGATCAATGATGTAGCAAAGTAAGGTCACATTACTTATTTATGACCAATGAATATAAGTAGAAATGCTATACTTTCCATGGAATCTTCCTACGTGGCAGGAGCATACGCTTCTTTGACTTTCCTTGATTTTGTTCTCTGGAACACAGCTGTGATGGCTTGCACTCTGATGAATCTGGCACCATAAATGAGGGGAATTGGAGATCAGAGAAAGGACCCCAAAAAGGGCTGGTTCTCTTTAGACACTTATGGAGCTGATTCACCATCCCTGGACTTTCTACCTCCAGACCTCTCATGTGAGAGAAATACACCTTTTTCCCAATTTAGCCACCTAATTATCACTGATACACATCCCTCCTGGGTGTGTCTGCAAAGCATCTGAGAAAACTCCATTAATTTTTCAAGCAGTAAAATTAGGTAGACCTGGTATGATGGTTAACTGTAGGGATCAGCTTGACTAGATTAAGGAACACCTGGAAACCTGGTAAAACATTATTTGGGGGTAAGTCTGTGAGGGTATTTCCAGAGGAGATTAGCATGTGGGCCTGGGTGGACTAGGTGGGAAAGACCGACCCTCAATACAGCCAGGCATCATCCAATCCACTGGGGGCTCAGAGAGAACAAAAATGGAGGAAAAGGCGAATCTCTTGCTCTATTTCCACTGGAGCTGGGATACTATCTTCTTTCTTATCTGTGGACGTGCGAACTTGAGGCTCTTCAGCCTCTCAGTTTCAGGACTTATGCCAGCAGCACCTCTGCCTCTCAGGCCTTTAGTTTCAGATGGAAAATCACACCATTGGCTTCCCTGGTTCTGAGGCTTCTGGACTTGGACTGAGACACACTACTGACAGCCAGTTTGCAGACGGCCTATCATGGCACTCCTCAGCCTTCACAATTATGTGAGCCAATTCCCCTAATAAGTCCCTTGTCACATATTTATATACATATCCTATCAGTTCTTTGTCTCTGGAAGAGCTTGACCAATACACTTGGTTTGCAGCTTTCTAAGGTTTATACTCAAAAAATAAGTTTGATTAACTACAATAGAGGGATAAATAAATTGAGTATATTGCAGGCAAGTCTTTATAAATATAAGTATATATATATATAAATATAAGTATATATATATATGTAATCGTATAAGCATACATGTATACATGTATTTAACAAGCTTTTGATATTCATGGTTAAGTGGTAAGTATAAAGTTAGGTGTATTGAAAAGTATCAATAACAAACACTACAGAAAATACTAAAAGTACACAATAAAACCCAATCTTTCCTTATTTATCCTCCATGGAAAACAATCAAATAAAAAACACTTTACGTATTAGTTGTTCTGCTGAAATTGTCAGTATGTTTTCAA
>NW_007746347.1:12755-13584 GCF_000696425.1 Galeopterus variegatus | reverse complement strand
ACATTATGTCAGAAATCAAGTCTCAACAAATTTTTAAAAATTGAAATCATTTCAAGTATATTTTCAGACAGCAATGGATTAAAACTAGAAACCAATAACAAGTGACACTCTGAAAAGCATACAAATACATGAAAATTAAACAACATGCTCCTGAACAACCTATGGGTCCAAGAAGAAATTAAATAGGAAATCAAAAAAAATTTTGAAACTAATGAAAACAAAGACACATGATACCAAAACATGTGGGATACTGCAAAAGCAGTACCAAGAGGAAAGTTTTTTGCAATAAATGCTTACATCAAAAGAATACAAATATCTCAAATAAAAAAGACTAACACTGCACCTCAAAGAACTAGAAAAACAAGAATAATCCAATCCCAAAATTAGTACATGGATATAAATAATTAACATCAGGGCAGAACTAAATAAAATGGAGACCCCAAAAATGATACAAAAGATCAATAAGCCAANTTTTTTTCTGTGTATTTATATGATATTTACTTTAATAATTTAATAATCTTGCCAGCCTATTTATCTTTTCACTGAATTTGTTTGTAATTCTATGGACCCATTTGGAATACATATCCAGACACTTTTAAACTCAGTACAGAAGCAGACCTGGGGACCTTAGCAGCCATGTGTAGCTCCCATTGCTGATGCAGACACTGCTGCTTTGTGGGTGGTCCACCACAGCCATCACCACTGTGCGGGTGGCCCACTGACCACTCAACTGCATTGACAGATACCTTTCAATAACAACCCTAAATGTAAATGGATTAAACTCCCCATTCAAAAGACACAAACTAATTGGATTAAAAAGCTAGACCCA
>NW_007746347.1:9933-10603 GCF_000696425.1 Galeopterus variegatus | reverse complement strand
TCAATAAAATACTAGCAATCAGAATACAGCAACACTTCCAAAAAATTATACACTATGGTCAAGTGGGATTCATCCCAGGGTTGCAAGGATGGTTCAACATACACAATTTAATATGATGTACCACATCAACAAAATCAAGGACAAAACACATATGATTATCTCAATAAACACAGAAAAAGCATTTGACAAAATTCAACATCCCTTTATGATAAAGACTCTCAGCAAGTCAGGTATAGAAGGAAAATATCTCAACACAATTAAAGCCATATATGACAAACCTACTGCCAATATCATCCTGAATAGGGAAAAGCTGAAAGCTTTTCTCTTAAGAACAGGAATAAGACAAGGATGCCTACTCTCAGCATTCCTATTTAACCTAGTATTGGAAGTACTTGCCAGAGCAATAGGGCAATTGAAAGAAATAAAGGATATCTAGATTGGAAAAGATGAAGTCAAAATGTCCCTGTTCACAGATGACATGATCCTATATATGGAAAAACCTAAAGACACTATAAAAAATCCCTTAGCATTGATAAACAACTTCAATAATGTTGTAGGATACAAAATCAACTGGCAAAAATCAGTAGTGTTTTTATACTCCAATAATGAACTAGCAGGAAAAGAAATCAAGAAAGCAAGCCCATTTACAATAGCCACCAAAAAAATAAAA
>NW_007746347.1:8305-9610 GCF_000696425.1 Galeopterus variegatus | reverse complement strand
ACTAGCAGGAAAAGAAATCAAGAAAGCAAGCCCATTTACAATAGCCACCAAAAAAATAAAAGTACCTAGGAATAAATGTAGCCAAGGAGGTAAAGTATCTCTACAAGAAGAACTATGAATCACTGCTGAAATAAATTAAAGAGGATACAAAACGATGGAATGACATTCCATGCTCTTGGTTTGGTAGAATTAACACTGTGAAAAATGTCCATACTACCCAAAGCAATCTATAGATTTAATGCAATCCCTGTCAAAATACCAATGACTCACAGAAATCAATTCACAAAAATAGAAAAAACAATTCAATCATCCATATGGAACAACAAAAGACCTTGAATATCCAAAGCAATCCTGAGCAAAAAATAAATAAATAAGTAAAGCCAGAGGCATAACACTACCCAACTTATTACAAAGCTATAGTAACCAAAACAGTGTGGTACTGGCATAAAAACAGACACTTGCCCCAATGAAAAAGAATATAGCACCCAGATATCAACCCACATACTTACAGCCAACTGATCTTTGACAAAGGTAAGAAGAACACACATTTGGTGAAAGATTGCCTCTTTTATAAATGGTGCTTGGAAAACTGGACATCCATATGAAGAAGAATGAATCTAGACCCATGCCTCTCACTGTATTCCAAAATCAACTCAAAATGTGTTAAAGACTTAAATATAAGACCTGAAACTATAAAACTCCTAAAAGAAAACATAGGGGAAACACTTTGGGAAGCAGTATTACACAAAGACTTTATGAATATGACCCCAAAAGCACGGGCAACAAAAGAAAAAATAAACAAATGGGATTATATCAAACTAAAAAGATTCAGCACAGCAAAAGAAACAATTAACAGAGAGAAAAGACAACCTACAGAATGGGAGAAAATATCTGCAAACCAGGTACGCAACAAGAGAGTAATATCCAGAATATACAGGAACTCAAACAACTTAACAGTAAAAAACCAAGTAACCCAATTGAAAAATAGGCAAAGGAGCTGAATAGACATTTCTTAAAGGAAGATATACAAATGGCGAACAGACCATGAAAAAATGCTCAACATCACTCAGCATTCGGGAAATGTAAATCAAAATCACTTTCAGATATCATCTCACCCCAGTTAGACTGTCCATTATCAAAAAGACAGAGAATAACAAATTATAGCAAGGATGCGGGGAAAAGAGAATCCTCCTACACTGCTGGTGGGACTGTAAACTGGTGTAGCCACTATGGAAAACAGTACAGAGGTTCCTCAAACAACTACAGATAGAACTGCCATATGATCCAGCAATCCCACTGCTAGGT
>NW_007746347.1:5843-7564 GCF_000696425.1 Galeopterus variegatus | reverse complement strand
TCCTCAAACAACTACAGATAGAACTGCCATATGATCCAGCAATCCCACTGCTAGGTATATATCTAAAAGAATGGAAATCATCATGTTGAAGGTATACCTGCCCTCCTGTTTATTGCAGCTATATTTACATTAGCCAAGAGTTGAATCCAACCTAAATGTCCATTGATGGACAACTGGATAAGGAAAATGTCACATATATGCACAATGAAATACTACTCTGCAGTAAAAAGAATGAAATTCTGCCATTTGCAGCAACATAGATGAACTTAGAGAAAATTCTAAGTGAAATAAGCCAGGCACAGAAAGAGAAACACCTCGTGTCCTCACTCATAAGTGAGAGCTAAAAATATGAACAAAATAATTTAAAAGAAAGAAAGAAATATGCAACAATCACAATAATTTGTTGAACTTACAAAAAGAGAGAACAGAACTGAGGCCACTAGAGGTGGGAAGTGGGGGCGTTAGCGAGAAATTGGTAAAGGGCCACCAAAAAATGTTTACATTGTGCAATGTTGAATATACTAGTTATCCTGATTTGAGCATCACATATTGCAGACAGGTATTGATATTCAATGATGTACCCCACAAATATGTATGATCAATTATGTTTCCATAAATTAAAAAATTCCTAATACAAAAAAAATAGAAATTAAGTTTTTCATGTGTTCTTTTTTCTGTATAGTTACTCTTGGTACTATTAATTCTTGCTTTAATCCTGCAATCATATTTTTAGTTTATTTTGTGTAATTTGTATGATACATCAGAGTTAGATATTATGCAAAGCTCATAATATCTTCACAATCGGAAATTTCTTTATTTTACTTAGTTTAATTTCTCTCAAACAGTCCCCATTTCCACAGATGCCAAAATCCACAATGTAATTATTTCCAGAAATACTCCTTAAGATATGATGTTACTTCAAAAAGTTCGTGGAAAGATTCATATTACCTTTCAATTCTATTCTTCCATGAATTTTTTGAAATAACTTCATATGTATTAACTTTCCTAATGCTGGTGTAACAAATTTAGTGGCTTAGAACAACACATATTTATTATCTTGCAGTTCTGGAGATCAGAAGTCTAAAACAAGTTGGAAGAGCTGCTCTCCTTCTGAAGGCTCTAGGGGAGAGTCTGTTTCCTTGCTTTTTCCAGCTTCTAGAAATCTCCTTCATTTCTTGGTTCATGCATCCACATCACTCCAGTCTGTGCATCAGTCACAGCTTTCTCTAACTCTGACCTTCCTGCTTGTATTGGATAATCCCGGGTAATCTCCCCATCTCAGGAGCCTTAGCTTAATCACATTTGCAAGTTTCTCTTCTGCCATGCAAGGTAACATATTTACAGGTTCCCAGAATTAGGACTTGAACATCTTTGGGGAGTCATTATTATTCACAGATAAATTCATATATGATTATCTTAGTCACTGGCAAGTTTACAAATGTCTAGTGGGCCATTTCTTCTAATTTCCCGTCCAGGTTGCCTACAATCCTTGAGGATGGTTCCCACAGAGGGAAGCAGAAAAGAACCTGTCGAAGGGGCTGTGATAGAAATTCTGCCAGGCCAAACTAGCAAGCTTTTTCAACTAGATCCCACCTCCTGGCTATTTGTCTATTCTTTCTTGCAATTGGTTTTCTCTGCCACCTGAAAATGGTAATTTTTAAAAATTTTATTTAATCTTTAAAGTTAAATAAAATTACTTACTTTGCATTCAGTAGTAAACC
>NW_007746347.1:0-216 GCF_000696425.1 Galeopterus variegatus | reverse complement strand
TTCTGCCATGCAAGGTAACATATTTACAGGTTCCCAGAATTAGGACTTGAACATCTTTGGGAAGTCATTATTATTCACAGATAAATTCATATATGATTATCTTAGTCACTGGCAAGTTTACAAGTGTCTAGTGGGCCGTTTCTTCTAATTTCTCCTCCAGGTTGCCTACAATCCTTGAGGATGGTTCCCACAGAGGGAAGCAGAAAAGAACCTGTC
>NW_007746346.1:12470-13584 GCF_000696425.1 Galeopterus variegatus | reverse complement strand
GGTACGGGCGTGACACTGAGGGTTGCGATCCGTTGCCGGACACGAAAAAAGACAAAAAAAGAAGGAAAAAAAAAAAAAAGAAGTAGGGAACTACAGGCAATCCCTAGGACCTGGCAGAGTCTTCCACCTGAGAGTCAATAAAAAGCTAGGGCCCTCAGTCATGCGGCTGCAAGGAACTGAATTCTGCCAATGACCCAAATCACTGTGGAAGCATATATTTCCATAGTTGAGACTCCATATTAGAATGCAGCTTGGCCAACACCTTGATTGCAGCCTTGTGAGATCCAGACTCCTGACCCACAGCAACTGAGAGATAACAAATGTGTATTATTTTAAGCTGCTAAGTTGGTGTTAATTTATTACACACAATAAAAAACTGATACAGACACCTGTCAGTGCTAAAATTTCATCTGAGGAAAGCATTTGTAGATATTCTAACAGGCACCAACCAGTGTAACATCTCTTTTAAGCTCACATTCCTGCTGCAAAATCAACAAAGAGCAGATGGAACAAATAGAAAAGAAACAGTACAATCAGGAATCAAAAACTTTTTCTGTAAAGAGCCAGAAAGTAAATATTTTTGGCTTTGTATGCCATACAGTCTCTAGCACAACTACTCAACTCCGGCATTATAGCACAAAAGTAGCAACAGACAATAGTACATGAATGGACATAGCTGTGTTCCAATAAAACTTTATTTATAAAAAAACATCTGGTGTGATTCAATCCCCAAGCCATAGTATGCCGACCTCTGAACAAGATGGTTGATTTAAACCCGACTAGATCAATAATCATGTTAAATATAAATGAGCTAAACATCCCTAATTAAAGGCAGAGACTCAGCAATAAAAAGAAACAAGCTACATATTTCTACATATAACAACCTGGATGGATCTCAAAAAAATTATTCTGAATGAAAAAAGCCATACACTATGGTTCCATTTATATAATATTCTCAAAATGACAAAATTATAGAGATGGAGAACAGATCACTAGTTGCCAGAGGTTAGGGAAGGATGAAAGGAGCAGCTGTGGCTATAAATGAGTAGCATAAAAGATACTTGTGATATGGGGCTGGCCCGGTGGCGCACTGCTACAGTGTGCCGCTTGGGAG
>NW_007746346.1:9535-11009 GCF_000696425.1 Galeopterus variegatus | reverse complement strand
AAAAAAAAAAAAACTGTCCCTATTAGCAGACATGACTGTCTATGTAAAACACTCCCAAGGAATGCCTAGAACTAATAAATAAGTTTAGCAAGGTCACAAAATACAAGGTGAACATACAAAAATCAATTGTATTTCTATATACTAGAAATGCACAGTTGGAAATTGTAATTTTAAAAAACAATACCATTTACAATGGCCCAAGAGAACAGAATATTCAGGTATCAATCTAACAAAACATGTACACATCTGTACGCTGAAAAACATCGATGAAAGAAATCAAAGAAAACCTAAATAATGGAGAGACACATGTTCATGGGCTGGAAGACTCGATATAGTAAACATGATGATTCTCTGAAAATTGATGTTCACATTTAAAGCAATTCCAGTGAAAATCACAGCAAAATTTTTTATAGATATAGACAAGCTAAGCCTAAAATTTGTATGGAAAGGCAAAAGAACCAAAACACATAAAACAACAATTTTGAAAGAGAATAAGGTTTGAAGAATCACTACACCCGATTTTAAAGCATAATGTACATGCCTTCAGCAACAAGATAAAGTGATGCTGAGTTATAATCCAAAATGTAAAAGAAATATACCTGAGTTCATACCTCTAAACAAACTCAATGCTATATAATATGGTTGCTGATGAAGTACCTACTACAGGCACTTATGTATTGGGTGTACTTCCTCTGTGATCCCATAACAATCTCATATCTTTTTCACTGTACTTACCATAAAGTAGATTACATCAGACAAGACTTGTGGTTAAATTTAAAATACTGTATTTGTAATAATTGCCTATTCACTATTAGTCTTCCGCATAACACTATATAAGCCACTAAAATATAGGCACCTTCTCTTCACAGCTATTGCTCTCATGTTGGGCAAACACATAGCAAATGGAAGTACTTAAAAATATTTTCAGAATGAACAGATTAATTATAAACAGGAGAAATTATTTTTCTATTGTTATCCAAATCAATATATGCTTAAGTTATTGTAACAAAAACACCATGCATTCTGGATATATTCTTTTAATCACAATCATATAAATATTTTAACAAAACATTTATTTCAATTTTTGAATCATTTCAAAGGTACTCTTCCTAAAATTCCCCTTCTAACCCTTCTACACTATTAGTGGGACTGTAAATTAGCGCAGCTGTTATGGAAAACTGTATGAAGGTTCCTCAAACAACTGCAAATAGAACTGCTTTTTGATCCAGCAATCCTGCTGCTGAATGTATATCCAAAGGAAGGGAAATCATCATGTTGAAGGGATACCTGCACTTCCATGGTTATCACAGCTCTATTTACAATAGCTAAGAGTTGGAACCAACCTAAATTTCCATTGATGGATGACAGGATAAGGAAAATATGGCGTATACACACAGTGGAATACTACTCCACCATAAAAAGGAACGAAATTCTGCCATTCACAGCAACACAGATGAATTTAGAGAAAGTTATG
>NW_007746346.1:0-6159 GCF_000696425.1 Galeopterus variegatus | reverse complement strand
AGACCTTTATTAGTTAATATCAAACTTTATCTCTGGTTGTGGGTACTTTGTTTTTTCTTTCAGTTCTGTTGGATTATTTGCTGTTCCCACCACTTAAACTCTGCATGGGAACTAATTTGTTGTCTTTTGCTTACTTCTAAAATGGGGGAACTTCTTGTGGGAACCAGTACTTGAGCTCTGTGGCTGAGCTAAATTGCTGCTTTGCTGCTCTTTCCCTAGGGAAGGCTTTTTGTGCAGCTCAGGTTTTAATGGTTGACTTTATAGGTACTTCCAGCTCTCCAGAGACCCAGTGCACCTGGGCTGTGTAGAAACTGTGCTCTGGACCTGAGTTTTTCATCAAACTGCACCCCATGCAGTTCTATATTCCTGACCAGTCTCCTCTGAGTGGTCCTATGCTGATTGGGGTGCAGATCAGCTGTCCTTGCTATACCCCAGTGTTCCCACCGTGGGCCCGTCTCCCCCACTGCCTGTGCTCCAAACACTTCCCATGGGACAGGCCATGCTCCAGTCCCTTGTGATGACTCACCAGCCTCTAAGTGGCTCCTTTTTTTCAGTTGTTGTGGCTCCTCGCTCCCATATGGGTGCATGGGAACCCTACTAGTGGCCTTGCTGGTCTGGGGGCCACCAAGGCCCTCTTCTCACTTGCCACCTCCAAGCAACTTCATCCAAAGGGTACAGGTGTGGCTTTTGCCAGCTCTTGCTCCTTGCACTCAGCAGCTCCAGCCTGGAAGCAGCTGGGGCTCAAAACAGAGCAGTTTTTTCTTTCTCTCATCGTGGCTTCTCCTGCCTTCATGCACTCCGTAGGTCTCTCCTCCTCTTCCCCTGAGCTCTAGCAGCCTCAGCTTGGCTGTCATTGCTTTTTTATAATTGTAAATTGGTTGATTTGGGGAAGAGAGTGACACTGGGGACCATCTATTCTGCCATCTAGACTGGGAGTCAAGTCTCATTCATACATTCTATTTCCTCTATTTCTCTCATTATTGCTGGCCTTGCTTGTCCAATCACACCACTGTAGTCACAGCTCCTATCATCTCATAGCTATTATTACAGCCTCCTAACAGCCTCTTGTCTACCCATACATTCTTCTTACTGCTGCTTGTTATCACTCCCAAATTCAAACCTGATCACATCACCTCACTGCTTAAAAACCTCCAACATAATGTAATGGTAAGTAGAAAAAAACTGGATACAAACTGTATGATCCCTATTTTAAAACTATGTATATGTGATAAATTTCCAACTACAGAACAATACAATTGCTGTTTTGTGATCAAGTAATGAAATGATTCCAAAAGCCTCTATTTATTTTTTATTTTTTTATTTTTTAATTTTTTTTAAAAGATGACCAGTAAGGGGATCTCAACCCTTGGCTTGGTGTTGTCAGCACCACGCCCAGCCAGTGAGCAAACCGGCCATCCCTATATAGGATCCGAACCCGTGGCCTTGGTGTTATCAGCACTGCACTCTACCGAGTGAGCCACGGGCCGGCCTCAAAAGCCTCTATTTATTACAGAGAAATCTGTAAAGGAAATAAGGAAACGTAAGTTCGAAGTGGGCCACACTGGGTGAATTTCAGGGTTGCAATTAGAATCCACCATCCATCAACTAATGAACAGAAAACAAAATGTGGTATATCCACACAATAGAATATTATCCAGCCATACAAAGAAATAAAGTTCTGATATATGTTACAATGTGGATGAACCTCAAAAAATTATGCTAAGGGTTTTTATGCTAATAAATACACTAATAAATACATGTGTCTTATGCTAATTAAGCTAGGCACAAAAGATTACATATTGCATAATTTCAATTGTATGAAATATCCAGTATAGGCAAGGCCATAGAGACACAGCAGAAGCATGGATGCCAGAGGATAGGAAGAAGGAGAAATGGGAAGTGACCACTTAACTGACATGGTGTTTCTCTTTGCGAAAATTGTTTCTCTTTTCTCATGAAAAATTCTGGAACTAAATAGTGTTAATGCTTGCACAACACTGTGAATGTACTTAATGCCACTGAATTATACACTTTAAAATGGTCACAATCATAAATTTTATATTATGCGTATTTTGCCAGAGTAAAAAAATATGAAAAAGAAAAACCCAAAACATAACAAAATGGGCCAAAGAACTTTAAGGCATGGCTATACATAGCATATAAGGGTACTTCAAAAAATTCATGGAAAGATTCACATTATCTTTCAATTCTATTTTCCCATGAACTTTTTAAAGTACCATCATATTTCCAAAGCTCTTCAAATTCTAAGGGAAGAGAAATGACTAAATGTTTATTATTATTATAGCTGGAATGTCTGTTTTTTTTTTTTTTTTTTTGTCCTTTTTGAGACCGGCTGCACCATGCTCAGCCAGTGAGCGCTGTGAGCGAACCGGTCATCCCTATATAGGATCCGAACCGAGTGCACCACGGGCTCGGCCCTGGAATATCTGTTTTAACTATGTTAAATATTCTTAAACATCATATGCATTTTACAGTACTTTAAAGTCCTGTATAATGATCATATAGTATAGTTGTTGATTTTGTAGAACTTAAAAAGTGGTAGCATGGTATAGCAGAAATGACAGTGAATTAGGCATCATAAGAATTGAATTACTACTACTAGCTACATTACTGGAAAGTTACCTAATCTCTCTGGGTTTCAGTTTCTTCATTTATAAAAAACAGGATTGGTCTAAGTTAGAGGTCAGCAATCTTTTTCTAAAGGCCAGATAGTAAATTTTTGGGCTTTGTAGGCCAAATAGTCTGTTACAACTACTCAGTTATGCCATTGTAGTACAAGACCTGCCACAGACAAAACATTAATGAATGAGAATGGCTGTGTTCCAATAAAACTTTATTTATAAAAACAGGCAACGAACTAGGTTTGGCCTACATGCAGTAGTTTGCTGACCCTGGGTGCTATGGTCTGAATGTCCTCACCAAAACTCACACTGAAATTTCATCACCATTGTGACAGTATTAAGAGATGGGACCTTTAAGAGATGATTTTCACCTTAATGAATGGATTAATGCTATTATCTCAGGAGTGGGTTAGTTATCACAGGAGTTCAATCCCCTTTCTACTCTCTGTCTCACATGTACTTCCTTGCCATGTGATGTCTTCTGCCACACTGTAATACAGCAAGAAGATCCTCATCAGATGTGGCCCCTTGATCTTGGACTTCTCAGTCTCCAGAATTGTGAACCAAATAAAATTTTATTGTTTACAAATTACCCAGTCTCAGGTATTGTTATAGCAGCGGAAAACAAACTAAGACGGAAAATTGGTACCAAGAAGTGGAACTGTTTGTATAACTAATACTTGAAAATGTGGAAGCAGCTTTGGAACTGGGTAATGAGTACAGGCTGAAAGAATTTGGAGGAGCAGGCTAGAAAAAAAATCCTAGATCGTGAAAGGGGAATTCTGGTGAGGGCTCAGAAGAAGACCCCAGAACAAAGGAGAGTCTAAATCTTCTTAGAGATTACTTAAATGGTCATGACCAGAATGTTGGTAGAAATATGGATGGTAAAGCCCATTCTGATGGTCTCAGATGGAAATGAGGAATAAGGTATTGGAAACTAGAGTAAAGGCCACCCTTGGAATATAGCTGCAAAGAACTTGGCAAAATTGTGTCCATGTCCTAGGGCTTTATGAAATGCAGAACTTCAAGAGTGATAAACTAGGATATTTGGCAGAAGAAACATCTAAGCAGCAAAGCATTCAAGCTATTGTGTGACTACTTTTAATGACATACATTGAGATGTAAAAGAAATGACTTAAAGACAGAATTTATAATTAAAAGAGAAGCAGAACATTTGGAAAACATTTGGAAAATGTGTAGCTTGGCCATGTAAAGAGTAAAAAGACATGTTTGGGAAAGAATACTAAGGATGTGGCCAAGTGACCATTTGCTAAAGAGATTAATATAGATAGAAGGAAGCCAGCTGCTATTCATCAAAACTATGGGAGAAAGATCGTTAAGGCATTTAAAAGATCTTTGAGGCTGCCCCTCCCATCACAGACCCATAGCTCCAGGAGTGCAGAATGGTTTTAGGAGATGGCCCAGGGGGTCCTCCTTGGGGGGCCCTAGGGCCACCTTGGGACTCTGCTCCCTACATTCTAGTGTAGTGCCCCTTAGTGGGCCAAGGTGTGGCTCAGGCTACCACTCCTGAGGCTTGCACACCTGAGGGTGCAAGCAATAAGCCTTGTGGTCATCCACATGGTGTTAAGTCTGCAAGAGTGCAGAATACAAGAGCCTTGGGGGCATGACTTCCTCCACACAGATTTCAAAAGATGTTACAAGCAACCTGGGGGCTCAGACAGAGACTTGTTGCAAGGGTGGAGCCACCACAGACAGCCCCTACCAGGACAATGCCTAGTAGAGCTGAGGAAGTGGGACTTCCCCAAGACTACAGAACTGTAGGGCCACTAGCATGTAACTCCAGCCTTGGAGAGCTACAGAAATTACTGTTTTTTATAGTTGTGGATAATGAACCTCAGAGAAGTTAAGAAACCCACCCAAGGTCTCATAGGGATTAAGTGGCAAAGCTCAGGATTCAATTTGTCTGACCACAAAGCCCAAGCTCTCACCACTGAGCCAAAGATGGCATTAACTGCATCTCTATATGAGGATGACTATAAATGACTTCACTAAGAACTAAAATAGTAGTATTCATAATATTCTCCCCATACAGGAAATGTTTTCAGATTTTTAAAAATTCATGAGTAAAAATCTCTGATCTTAAAATGATAGTATTCCCATAGGTAAAATTTTTGCTGAAATGATTCCCTTTCGTTTTTCATATCCAATTAACTCAAACTTTCATTATGAAAGTTAAGCAACCCTCTGTATTAAAATAACTAAACATGCAGTAGTGACTTATCTTTAATACATAAAGTGCTCTGCAAACATTGGCATTCATCTCAAATTGATCTTTGAGGTCTATATAGACCTCTCAGACTATTTCTACAAAGAGCAAGACCAGACAGCCACAATTCTTCTACCTTATTCTATAAATTCCCAAGTATTGATTTAGAAACTTGATGAAAAGCATTCAGATTTCAAATGAAAATACTGACCAATATCAAAAGGAAAAAAAAAGATCTCAAAGAAAAAGAAAACACTGCAATGGACAGATTCATTCATAAATATGTATAGCATCAATTGATCTATCTCATACTCTCCAGGCCTTGTAAATGTTACTGGTAAGTGATCCAGAAACAAGAAGTTGGCTTCACACTGTAAAAGCCTTATAGCCCAGCAACCTATCACTATACAAGAAAATATGGCAGTTAGATATAGCTTACTTCTAAACTCTATTATAAGAATCAACTCAAACTTAGATCTATATCCTAATTCTGAAATGCCAAAAATGCAAATAAGATTAATTTTAAATGCTATAAATTAAAATCACAAATTATAATCGAATCTACACGACCAAATTATGAATTTCTTGAAAACATACATATCCATATTCTTTCCAAACCAGCAATATTGAAAGTCAAAGAAATCATCAATCAGGATTTAATATAACTTTATACTCTGTCATATACAAGAAATATTATACAACATACAACTACGTAAATATTGTCATCTAGTTTGGAAGATAAAATACTTTTTAGCATTTAAAAATATCTACATTTTAAAATAAAACAAATTATCTTTTAGTATTTTAAATGATATTTTAACATGCTGGATTATATTAGAGTTTCATTCTCTACTATCCATTCTGTTGCCCATAGGCTGGGGGGGAAGGGAGGACAATATCTGCCTACAGATATCGGATCAATCAGTGGAGTCATCTCCAGGTAAGAGAAGCAGCACTATTATTTGTATGAAAGTACTGTATCATAAATATCAACTTCTAGTTCTGGAAGAAAACAGGCATTCAGTGCTTCAAAAATTACCTGTTCTCTTTCCTTTCCCCAAAACCTAATTTTTAAAATATCTACAAAATTTCTAGTAGAAAAAATGTGCACATATAATCGAAGCTAGTAGTTTTTAGAATCTCTGGGAGAAGGACAGTCATGAATCCCTTTTGAACATCTGCTGAAAGCTATAGGTCTTCTCCCTAGAAAAATAAAAATATACAGAGTTCACAGACCCTTGAAAGATCATTTATGGGCATACCTGTAGATGCAGGTTAAGAATCACAGAG
>NW_007746345.1:0-13584 GCF_000696425.1 Galeopterus variegatus | reverse complement strand
AAAAAAAAAAAAAAAAAAAAAAAAAAAAAGAAAATGCATTCTATCAGGCTCTTTTTTTCCCCTTATAGATTGGTTGGAAATAAAGCAGAATTTGGATAGGTAAAGTAAAAATGTGCGTACTCTTGAAGGGAATAAAGTCACTGTCCCCAGCCATTTTTCCTCTATTCTACTTTCCTCCGTTTTATGCAGTAACAGTATTGGTATTCAAAGGTAATACCGAATGTGGCATTTCTTTACCAAGCTTCAGGTAAGCTTGTCGTTAGCTATTTATAGTCCCAGTAGTCTTTAGGGTTAGGGGAAAACCTATGTTTTAATGAACACTATTCTTAGAAAATACAACTAATGTTGCACTCAGTACTCCTCACTGAGCTTTAGCTGTCTCAAATGGCAGCTGGTGCTTTTATTACTGTGTAAAATATCTGACTGCTTTTGTAATAAAGAAGCTAAAGATCCCACTGCTCTCTTCCTAAGCAAAGGGAGCAATAAAAGTGCCATTTAGTAAACTCTATCCTTTGTAGTTAATAAAATATATCATGTAAGAAGTGAAAGATTCAAGGTTGATTTGGTCCTCAGAGTCTCCTTAATATCTGGAAAAACTGTATTGTTTCCCTAATTGTTTGATTGTACTGTAAGGCTTTCAGAATAGAAAATGATTCATCCATAGTTCTAGTCTTTAACACTGCAAGACACATGTAGTCCTTCTGCTCTGTGCTCGAGTAATATCCATACTGGTTTCTGAAGTTGCCCAGTCTGCAGAAGGTCCCTAAATGTGAAATACCTGAGTCAATGTTAAGTCTATTTAACTCCCTATTTGACCTCTGGATAATGTGTACAAAACATTCACCAAGACTGAGAAAATAAACCACAACTCTACCTGCCCAGAGCTTAAAATAAATCATGGTAATGCAAAAACAAAAAACAACAACAAAATGATTTTAATGAAAGCAAGAATATAAAATAATTTAATATACTACAAAACCCCATTTGTTCAGTCACTATCGATTTGGAATTCATGATAATTTATGTAGGGATTAAAGTGAAGTTTCTTTGTACTCCCTTTGAGAAAAGAGTTTGCTAAGTAAATAAAAGCATAATCAAGGCTTCAGATATATTTAACACACTTAAAGTAAGTAATCATATGTGTACAAGTGTCAGTTTTCAAAAACAAATGTTAATTGGCCAAGACAGACACAGAGGGAGTTTAAAATTTTTTGTTATTTAAATTGTATTCCAGGACTTGGAAATATTTGTCCAGCACGGTGCCAGGCTATTTGAGCTATGGCAAAAACAATCTTAAGAGTATGATCTCTGAAGTCAGACCTCATGGGTGCTAATTACAATTCTACCCTCACCAGCTAGACAAGGTTGAACAATTTCCTTGATTACTCAATCTATAAAATGGGCATGATAATATAACCTATCTCATATGTTTTTATGGAGATTAAATATATGTAACTTAGCTCTACAAGTAGGGCTAAGTAATTGGCAGGTATTAAGGATTTTATATATGTATACGTGTGTGTCTATGTGTATGTGTGTGTGTGTGTATATATATATATACATACATTTGTTTCTTATTCTATTTTTTCCTATTAGAATCTTTAAATAAATAGCTTGAATGTAGTTAAAAATTAATTTAACTTCTATGTATTTTAATAATTCTGTCCTTCCATTAGTGAAAAAGAGTCATGAAATTTTACTGTATTCGTGTCTTTTACTTTGTCCTGTAGGTGATACCCAATACGGTGATCTTTAGATAAAATCTTGTGCTCCCTAACACAAATGAACTAATAAAAAGCAGAAGAAACAGTGGAATTTAAGTACAGATGCTCCTCTACTTACTATGAAGTTACCTCTCAATAAGCCCCTCCTGAGTTGAAAATACTGTGTGTCTAAAATACATTTAATATACCTAACCTACCAAACATCATAGCTTAGCCTAGTCTGCTTTAAACATGCTCAGATCACTTACATTAGGCTAGAGTTGGACAAAATCATCCAACACAAAGCCTGTTTTATATTAAAGTGCTAAACATCTCATGCAATGTATTAAATACAATGCACTGCACAGTATAGTTCTTTACCGCCTGGCTGAATGGAAGCTGCAGCTCACTGCCACTGCCCAGCATCATACCACTAGTCCAAGAAAATATCAAAATTCAAATCTGAAGTATGGCTTCTTTTGACTGCTTGCCACTTTTGCACCACTAGAAAGTTGAAAAATTCAGTCAACCGTCATAAGTTGGGGACCATTTGTACATACAGAAAATGTCAATAATATTTGAGGAACTATAAGTACTTTAAAGAATATGTGTGTTAAATTAAATGAGCAGAAGACTATTAGCCTGAGGCTACCTATGTACTTAAGAGTTTCCACTTGACAAACTGAAATCTAACTTAGTATGTAAACAAACCTTAAACAAACAGAAACCTGACTTAGAAGTATATTTTTTTGTAACAAGTAGCTGGGCTTCAGTCAATCACAGGCAGCCTACTGATCACACCATGTCCAAACAAGGCAGACACCTAGCTGTAGGCAACTGGTGACTTCTCTACTTTGTTTCCATGTTAGGCCCTATATAATCTCTCTGAGTCGCTCTCTGAAAACTATTCAGTTTTAAGTGCTGCCTGATCCATGAATTGTTCTTTGCTCAAATAAACTCTGTTAAATTTAATTTGTCTTTTTTTTTCTTAAACACATGTAAGATTGAATTAACATGTCAGAATGTATCTGATCATTTATGGCATTTAATATTTCCAGTGAAGATAGATGTGACAGTAATATGATCAATTCTTTTTTTTTCTCCTTCCTTCCTTCCTTCCTTCCTTCCTTCCTTCCTTCCTCCCTCCCTTCCTTCTTTCCTTCCTCCTTCCTTCTTTCTTTCTTTCTCTTTTTCTTTCCCCTTTCTCTCTTTCAGCAGATAGTTATAGCGTAAAGCATATTACTAATCTTCATGTAACTTTTCACCTTTTTTAGAAAATGAAATGCCTTCCCTCCTTTGCTATCATGTATCACATACACCACTGCCTTCTAAGGGATGGATGTAGATTTGCAAGGTTGGAGGTTGAAGCTGGGACTAGGTTGAATTGTTCTGCATAAGAATATGAAAAACATCTAAGACTGGTGGAGGGATGGATGGGAAAACTAGGAGGAGTCTAGAGCCTCAGAAGCAAGACTATGAAAAGAAGAAGCAGGAAAATGCCCGCCTGTGTCTTAAGGGAAGAAAGACTCTGTAGGAACAAAATAGTTTTGGTGATGGTGATTAGTCTTGGTGCAAATCCTTTACCACTTCCCTTCTAGTTGACTCAGTTCGGAGTGAGTGACTAACACTTTTAAATAAAAAGAGGTACTGAGTTGGCATTAGACAAAAATAAGACCGCAGGTATAAAAAAAAAAAAAAAGTTGATGCAGGAGCAAATCAAACCAATTATTAAAGATTTAACATGGATGAAGACCTTGAGACTGTGAACTAGAACGGTTTCCTCATTATAAACATGAAACTGTCTGCAGCCCTTGCATTTTACAAATGTGGTAGAGATAGGTTAAATTAGTTCATAAGATCTGCTGCACACTTATGTGCAAAAACACAGTTTGAAAACATGACACTAGTTTAAATTTGTTCAGGAAATGTAATTGTGTTTCAATTTACATTTAAAATGATTTGGATTTCATTAGAAAATTTAATTCATTCTTTGCAATTTGTGTGTGTGTGTGTGTGTATGCGCACTAGTGTGAAAGTCATTAGAATACACTCATCTTGAGTACATTTTAAATTATCAAATACTAATGAACCTTGATTATTTTTAGTAGAAACAGCTGGCAATTAGTCACAAAATGTAGTTATTGTTTTATGAAGTCTATTTTTATGACAACACAGACAAGAATGATTAAAAGCTATCTAGCAGAGCAGAAAAAAGAAATCTTAGTTCAGATATAAAGAAATGGCAGCAGTCCAAAGCTCTAGTATTTGAAAACAATCTAATGAGATCACAGAGTTACAAGTCGACCTTATTTTATTAAAAGCTGCTATCTCGAATCCACCTGTAAAGGGGGTGAGGGGTAATTTATTTTAAGGACAGAAAAGGGGAGATATCCTAAAATGATCAAAGGAATGCCAGATGGGCTGTGTGTTCATTAAGAATCTTTAATAGTCTATATTTAAATGCCTAATATAGACGTTTTATAAAGTCGATGTCTCACTGAAATTTTAATTGAATAATTAGTCTAAATTCTGAACTGGGAACTAAAATGATGATCTTACTTAAACAGAATAACTGAAGGCATTCAATGGCTTCCAACTAAATTGTTAATTAGTTTTCTTTAAATTTTTTTAATGATTGATTACAGTGCATTTAATTGCAATGGGCATTAATTGCTGCTACTACTTATTTCCATACAGTAAAGTTCATGTCACTTCTACTCTAGTTTCTTTTTTACTGTCATCACTGCTCATAGTTCCTATAATATACATTACTCATTTGTGTTGGTCCTGATTAACAGTTGCTACATCTAAACTAGCTGTGTCTCCATTTATCAGTTATACTTTATGATCTTGAATTTCATATGACTTTTAATAGCTAATTTAGCAAATTTCACAAACACGTGGAATATTTCTTAATATTCTTGTTAGCAAAGAAAAAAATGGTCTGGGTGAATATTGCGGAAATAGTTTCATATAAACCATAATAGTCGATATCATTGAGTTAATTACATGTTCTCAGGCTTTCGCTGTGTGCTCTTATCTTCAGTCTAACAGGCAGAAAATATGATTGGGTTTAAGGAAATGAAAATAACCACAGTGGCAATTTATTTATCTTTCATCATTGGAAAATAAAAGATTTTCCTTAATAAAATTTTTGCACATAGATGGCTTTTTCAGAAAACTGAATTTTATGCCTTTAAGTATTAACTTTAAAGTCTATAACTGTTTTTATGGATACTTAAATAACATCTTTCATTCACTTTCCTGCCTTTTTAACCAGGGAATACTGAACACAATTTGAACTTTTCTTGATGACTGAGGGTCAAAAAATGAATACAAATTATTTTAAACTCCATTAAAGGACCTCAGAGGCTAGAATGTCTTCCAATTGTTTATGTAGTAAAAAAACTTACACATGAAACTACTAAAAATTATGATCTACATGTTAGTTAAAGACCTGAAGAGTCATATCCGCCCCCACCCACCAAGAATTTTTTGAGACAACTGTTTAAGCAAATACCATTTCTGGGTCACTAGAGCACAAAACACTTTGGAGGAATAGGCATTTTCATGTAGGAAAAACATTCTTTATCTGCCTTAAAGAAGTAGAGACTCACAAAGTCCAGGCCAGAGTAACAATGGTTAAGAAGTACTCAGAACAGGTTTGTATTTCAGATGACTGTGCTCTATAGAAGTTCTCACACTGCATAGATTAAAGAAACAGGAAGAGATAGAGCATGACTAGTAGACACACTGTTGTTGAATTCAAATTGTTCCAGAGAGCTTCTGGGTGTTTAAGCAAGTGTAGCACAAGGAACTAGATTCTGTCTGCAATTAAAATGCAAAATCCAATACTAGAAAGTTAATAGTATTTGTGAAAGCAAATCAGTATAATTCAGAGATGTGAGTCTTATGGTGGAGAGATAATGAAAGGTACACTAGACTGTTACTGGCACTTCAGTAATCATTTAATCTTTCACCCATTCCCTAGTGAAGAGGAATTCACATGAAACAAAGGGATATAATTTATTATTCATCCCCCTCCACAGTAATCACATGGTATGAAGCTAGGCAATTGTCAGTATCCTGCCGACGTCGCCAGTGGTAGAGCTCTTTTAATCCTGTTCATGACGCCAATTGTAAAGCTACTTTATCCTGCCAACTATGCCAATTGTGGAGCTAGGCAAATGTCGGTATCCTGCTGACTATGCCAATTGTAGTGCTAAGGCTAATGTCAGAATCCTGCTCACAGCACCAACTGTAAAGCTACTCGGCCACTCCAGTTGTCAGGCTCTTTTACCTGCCAGTAATCCTGCACCGACTGGACCAGTTGTCAAGCTAGGGCTGGGTCTGGAACTCATAGACTCCTCAAGCCCATTCACAGACTGCATTACCAGACCCCTTACACACCAGGCTGGGTCACCAGACCCCTTACACGCAGGTCTATGAGCTAGGTAACCAGCAAACAGGTCCTTGGAAGCTGCAGGTTGGAAAGGCATGGCCACTTGTATGGCAGTGGCTGCCCAAGGCAGTAGTCAGCCAGCCTGCTTCACAAACTCTGAAGAACAAAAGAACAGCAACAAATTTAAAAAGATACATTGGCACACATGCACACTAACTACACACACACGCATACGCACAAACACACAATTTGCTTACAAAGGATGTGTGGAACCACAGCCAACCAGACCTGAAGCAAGGGTCCTGACCAAACCATTCGATTTTCCCAATACATGGAAAATCCCATAATTCCTGGAATCCCACAATTCCTGGAAAAGTCCAAATGTTATTGATTTTCACTATGTAGTAGGATCTTAGGTTAGATCATGTTCCCTGCTTTAGAGTTTTTAGATACTTTCAGATAGGTATATGTGTGTGTGTGAAGCAGGTGTATCGTGTATTAGGTACAATGTTTAGTGAAAAAAATATAAGAAAAATTTGAGCAAGAAATATATCTGAATATAAATAAAAATAAGCTATCTATAAATGAGTTAAATATAAGGTTTCTACCTTCTTTTCTCTTTTTTAATTGTTTTTTTTAAGAAAATTTCTAAGTAAATTTGATAAAAAGGTTTAACTTTTCAAAAAAGAGATCTTTGGAGAAGAGAATTATTTTTAAAAGAGCCAAATTCTTCTTTAACAGTGCTTCAGTAATTTCTTAGTGGACATAAGAATTTCTTTTCATATCTCCAGATGATTGGTAATATTTTACTACTCCTAAAGTTTTAACTAGATTTTTTTTTACTCTAATGTCTCATTAGGACATAAAATAAGAGTATATTTTATACATTCATATGAATGCCTCTGATCCCTTGCTTTATTTAATTTCTCCACTTACTCACTTGTTCTTATATATGCTGAATTTCATTGAAAACACTTCCAAAATTGTTTTTCCTCCAGTAATAAAAATAATTAGTCAAACTGAACAGACCAAATAATTGAATAGGAAGTCTTTCATCCTATGAATCCAGGTGCTATAGGTAACAGAATTTGGGAGGATCCAGGAAGGTATAAATGGAGCAGTTTAAAATCCCTCAAAAAATAGCAGTACCATTGACTAATAGATTTATACCTTTCCCATCTTGTATCATTTTGATGGTATTTACCCAAAGTCCAAAATGTTGCTATTGATTTTTATCTCTGCAAATGATCCATCTTCACTATTTCTGAAAGGTTCCTTCTAAATTTCTTCCCCTATAATCATCCATCAGAAGACAAAGACAAAAGGTGAGTTTATCAAAAATTATTTGTGCAAACAAATTATTAATCTTAATACCTCTCTGGAGTAAAACATGAGAGGTTTAAATTGACACAAAAGAATGAATAATTGTAAATCAGGCGATGATAGCATTTAAAACTGCAGCTTGATAGTTGTATTATGAAACTTATGATTATTCCTACTGTAGTAACTGGGCATGGGATTTGCTTTTATCCCATTATCTCTGGAAAGAGTACCACAAGAGGTAACAATTTATTAAAACTTTATTCATATTCTCATATCACTTGCAATGATTATACACAAAGGCAAGAAATTAACCAAAAATAGTTCCATAAATTCAGTGTTGGAGTCATAACCTTAAGAAGTGCTTAATTAGATTATTTTGATTTGTATTTTCTTTCAATATAGGTACTTATTAAACCTAAGTCAGTAGGCTACTAAGACCTCTTGGTTAGAATACACAAACATCACAATATTGTGGGAATTTCACAAGTCTTCTAAGTCCAAAAATGGAGCTAGAGTTGAAGGTACCAGGACTGAGGATGTGAAATGAGACATATGTAACCATTTTAGGACTAAATTCATCTTTCGATGGGAGGATGAAATTAAAGCAACCAGCCACAAAATATCAAAAACTGATCTGACATAGAAAATTGGATTAAAGATTGAGTATTATTTTGGTGACACTGGTAGCCATTGAATGTACGAAGGCTTAAGAAAGAAAACTGCCCTTGACTAAAGCCTAGAGAATGCTAAAAATGTATGAATGCTACTATTACAGAATATAATTAAAAGAAAGATGTGAGGGATGGCATCATGACTTAGAGTGACATTTAAAATGGACAAAATTAATATAATAAAATTATGAGAGGGTCAAAATGATCATTCTGTTATAACTGTACTTTGAAGTTTATTTAAAATAATTGTGTGTGATGTTGCTGCCCCCTCCCCTTTGTAGAAAGTCCTAGAAAGCTAGATACAGAAAGTCTTGGAATAAAATCTTTATAGATATGTGTAATGATTCACTTATGCTAATAATTTCAAATATAAGTGTTAGTCAAGAGAGTTTTCCAACAAATAGGGAAAGGTGCAAAATCGTGCATATTTTTTTATTCAAACAAATGGTACATAAATCCTAATAACAAGGTGAAAGCTGTTAGAAGTAATCAGGAAACCAAAAGCTGTGGAACTAGCAACAACAAACCCTTTGAGGACATAGGGTAGAAATAGCCCTGTCATTACCTTCTTCTTGCCTTCTCTATTCCCTTCTCTTGCCCAGGAAAACAATGGATGGACTAAACAAAATGATACAGATATTAAGTCACCATTAATTTTGTTACCTCTAGTCTAACAAAGCCCTCAATTTCTTCCTTTACTGCCTGGTTTATAGTGTAAATTCATGAGATGACTTATGTTATTTTTTGCCTCCAGATTTCCCACTGGAGAAACACCCACCTCCACCTCTCATGTGTTCTGCGGCTCTATCTCCCAGTTCAGATACAAGTCAATCAAAGTACAGTGTTCCCTGTGGGATTATATTAGGAATAGGTGCATGACTCAATTAGTGTCAATGAGACATTTGCTGAGATATTGGGAAAAGAATTATTACTTTCTCTAACCAGATTTGGACCCCAAAATATGTGTGCTTTCTTAAAATGTGAGTTTTGAGTGGGACCCCAAGGCAAAAGAGATTAGTGAAACATAATACTTAGTAGAACTCAGACATAATAAACATTCCAAATTATTAAATAACACTTGTCTTAGTTTGTTTGGGCTTCTAAAATAAAATACCATAGACTTAGTCGCTTATAAACAACAGAAATTTATTTCCTTTGGTTCTGAAGGCTGGCAAGTCCAAGATCAAGACATCTGATGATTCTGTGTCTGGTGGAGTGTCAACTTCCTAGAGTATGGAAGGCAGTCTTTATGCTGTGTCCACAAACATTCAATCCATAGCACTCTTAAACCTCTTAATCTCTTAAAAATATAAGAAGATCTATTTATTGAAGTTGGCAGGATGATTTATGATTAGGGTTTTTTGGGGGGGTTCTGTGAGCAATATACCTTCCCAGAGAGAGAGTGGTGGGGGTATTTTCCCTTTCCTATAAGCCTTATAGAAAAACTTCATTTGGATCACTTGGAGAGATTGAAATGTGTTTGTTGCAATTGGGGAGGCACAGTGAACAAGTGTTTAAATCACATCTGAAAAATTCCAAAGATAAGAGTATGGCTAATGAAAGTGAACGAGAATGTAGCTCCTGTTTGGGAACAAATTGCATACCTATGCTTTGGCTAAGAGAAGAATGCATGTATGTTTCTTGTGACACAGAAATGTTCCAAGAAGAGAAATAATATACCTAAGTTGCTTTATCTTTTAACTAAGAAGAACTCCTAGAGAGGAGTGGGAAAATCCATATGGTGCCTGAGTGAAGTAGACTCACCAAAACCTAGAAGTTGAAGGAGGTTCAGGCAGCCACAACAAAATACCATGCCTCTGCCTGCTTCTGATAAACCCATGAAAAATGCCCACTAGGGAAAGACTCAATGCAAACTGCTTACAAGCCCAGAAAGCAAGGATAATATTAAAGCAGTCCTAGTCAAGGAAAAACTGAACTTCACACTCTCTCACCTCTTGCACATCTCTATTCTGTACCCATCTCCTCTTAATTCTACCATAAAAAAAAGTCCTGTTTGATTATCTAAGATGGAGACCACTCAACGGACATTACAAACGTCAGGTTGTAATGACAGTATTTGTACCCCGGTATCAAGATATCCCGTTATGCAATCTACTCTGGACTTTCAGTACTGGTAGTAGTGCTTACATTATTTGGGGATGGGCCTTTCTTCACTTTACAGCGAAAGCATCTAATTAAACATATTTTGGCTGACAGCTAACTCTTTTCTCCTTAATGTCAAACACTTATTTGTATAAAGATAACATCTTTTTGGAAAGATTTCAGACTTTTCAATTTCCTTTTGTAGTACATACATAAACCTATGTCATTAAAAATTACAACAATGACTACAATTATGACTATGTACTATTACAGCTATGATTACAACTACTACTACTATTTCTATTGATGTCCAGAATGATGGAATATACCACTGGCAGTAATGTTTACTAAGTATAACACTTGCTTCTCAAAGTAAGTAAGGTTGGGATATATAACTAGTTCTAGATAGTTCTGAGCTGTGGTGTGGAATGCTCCCTTCAAGTTGAGAAACCAAAACTTTTCTGTTTAATTTTCCAGCTTCTCTACCCATGCTATGCAATAGAGGAGACCATGACTTCTAGGAAATGCTGCTATGAGGCGTTGGCTCCTAAAATAGTCTGGATCTCTCATTGACTGTGCAAAGCAGAATCCTCTTCCAACATATTTTAAATATGTTTAGAAAGCAACTACTACATATTTGTAGACTTTTTTCTTACCCAGTACATAGTCTAGCTTACAATATCAGAAACTGCTGAGTCTCTGATCCTATCCTCTCATCCTATCCTGGAGTTCACCTGCAGACATTTCTCTTGTGCAGACCACCTTCTCCCTTTTTCCTGCTTCAGCAAACTCTGACATAGGATGGATTGGCGTGGGGGGGATTTGCTCAGCATGAGCATGGCCTAAGTTCAGGGAAATTTATGTACCATAGGCAACTCTTGACCCACAAGGAATGGAAATTGATGGATAAATACTCCCGATCACTGTTTGATAGAATGATTCTGAGATGTGTTCTACAGTCCTCAGAGGGTCTCCCTCAGGATGGGCCCAAATTGTCCATATTTAATGCACATCCTTTAGGCAAATTCAGTATATCTGAACAAAAAAATAATGACCAAGGGGAGCTCATTTTCCATATTGTCAGAAATCATTAGCCATAATTGTTAAATTAGAACTTACTTATTTATATAATCATTAAGAATTTAACAGAATGATTTTCCAATTTTGTGGCTCTCTGGGTAATATATTGAAGACTCTGAGAGTTCAGGTTAAATCATTGAATACTGTTTTCATGTTTTCTTCCTGAAATCAAAAACACTCATTGCTCTTAACACTCATACTCTGTACATACTGATAGATGTAAGACCATTATGATTTAAATAATTCCCCAAAAGAAAGCTTTTTCTTTCTCACCATATTCCAGAAACAAATAGTCAAACTTTTATGTTATGATGACAATACAACCTACTACATATTAAGAATATCAATGTTAGTGTATATTAGTAATTAAAGACCTTTAAAAGTGTATTCAAATGCAAAATTAAGAGCTGCAACTTTTTGCTTCAAGTTACAAAAACATTTGAAAAATAATAAATACTTTATAGCACATTATAATAGGACTTAAACATTGTTTCTAAATGATTTTCAGTGGTCTGATAACCTGTCGTGTTTTTTATCAAACATGTAAGAACCTGTAAAGTGAAAATACAGCTAATATAAGTGTTGTCAGAAATGGGAGTCAATGACTCTTGATTTATAACGGTGGCAGGGAGATTAACGTTTTAGATATTTTCCGTACACTGGAAATGAAATTAAACTACTGTTGCTTTCATTTAAAATGCAACACTACACACAATAAATAAACACTCTATGTCCAGGAACCCAATATTAAACCAACTTATTTTCTTGTGGTTTAAAGACATTATAGTCGTTGGACATAATCTAATATAGAAGGCAAAACAAATATTCGACCTTCAATGCCAGTCTCTCCAACCTCTCCAGAAATAACACACATTTGCAGAAAACCATTTGCTTTTCTTTCTATGCAACATATTCATTATTTGTGTTCAAATTTAAGCTGTGAGCTTCATTTCTTTTTCATAGGCAATTTATAGAGGTCCTTATGGTGTTATCTCCCAAACCTATTCCATCTCTCCATCACTGTATTTACACAAGTTTGGGAGATTAACCATAGTTGGACCTTAAAGTTAATCACAATACCTCATTTCTATTTCTAGTAAATAATGTAGGAATCTAGCTAAGCTCATTGATGGACATTGGGGTTGCTTCAGGAAGGGGAATATGACCTAAATAAGACAAATAAAATGAAGTAACATTTCCTTAGGGCCTGTAGGATAAATCTCCTTATGCTTAACAGAAAGCTTTAGAAAGTACAATTTATTTTTCCTCTGGACATCATCACTGGAAGGTATGAAACTATAGCTAAGCTGTCCTAAAAACCAGCCCTAGGAAAAAGGCTGGAAATAGCAGAGGATAGATCTGACAAAACCACTGAGAATCAGAGCCAGGGTCATTAGATTAAGCCAACCCTGAAACCTCTCTGTTATGGTTCAAATATTTGTCCCCTCCAAAGCTCATGTTGAAACTTATTCCCCAATATGGTATTTGAAAGGTGGAGTTTTTGAGAGGTGATTGGATCATGAGGTCTATGTCCTCATGAATAGATTAATCCATTCATAAATTAATGGTTTATCATGAGAATCGACTGGTGACTTTATAAGGAGAGGAAGAGGGCATGTTAGCACTGTCAGCCTTCTTGCCAAGTGATTCCCTGAGCCACCTCAGGGCTCTGCAGGGATTCTCTACCAGGAAGATGGGCCCTTGACCTTGGACCAGATGCACCCCCTTGAACTTGGACTTCCCAGCTTCCAAAATTATAAATAATAAATTTTGTTTCTTTAAACATTACTAGTTTCAGGTATTCTGTTATAAGCAACAGGAAGCTGATGACGACATTCTCTAATCACTTTTCTACCAGTTTTGTGAAGCTGTACCTGTTTTTGCTTCTACAGATTTGTAAGATTTTTGCTTGTTTGCTTATTAATGTGTTTTTTTTTTTTTTTCAACTTGTGGCTAAAAGTATCTTAGCAGATAGAGAAGTTTAATTGCATGCTTCAGCATTACCTCCAAATAATTCATTAATAGTATTTTATGAACAACGAAATAGAAACACATAATTTTACTTCTAGATGGTTGTGGTCTGAATTGTGTTCCCCCTGAGATTCATATGTGGAGCTCTGATCTCTAATACCTCGGAATGTGATCATTCACATTGAAGATAAGGCTTTTAACATGGTAATGAAGTTCAAATGAGGCCTTTAGTGTGAGTCCTATCTGCACTCGACAGGTGTTGTTCTAAGAAGAGGAGTTTAAGATACACAGAGAAATACCAGGGGTGCATGGGCACAGAGGAAAGACTGTG
>NW_007746344.1:9992-13585 GCF_000696425.1 Galeopterus variegatus | reverse complement strand
AAAATTATTTTACCTACAACTGAAATAGATTAGGAAACCTTCCTACACGGAATTTTTCAAGGTCTCTCTATTAACAAATGAAAGCCTAATTCTTACTGTGATTTTTAAGGCTTTTCTACATGCAATCACTGTATCATTGTAGTTCAAATTATGTGAAGTGTCATCACAGTTTTGACTTGATGCACCAGGCCGTGTTTTTAGAGCAGAAAGTATCTTGTTTACTGCATAGCCCACTGATAAGCATGATCCAATCAGACTCCTAAAATCTAGTCTGTATTAGTGAGCTATTGCTACAAATGGAGGCCAACGAAGAAGAGATACGACAATAAAAGTAGGGAAATTTTTGTCTTCTCCCTTACCAATTTTCCCATGTGTTTAGTTCTCTGATGAATCGTGGGCCAAAGAGTAAGCCTATTTTTAACCAGAAGTGTGGCTGTTCTCCTTGAAGAAGAGCTTCTCTGGAAGTATCCATCAGTATTTGTTATTGATCCACATATCCATGTAGGTCTCATGAATGGAAAGTCAGTGTCTCATAGAATTTTTCTTGCTCATTTGTATAAATATTAAAGGGTAGAATATCAAAATGGGAATCAAATGGATATGGGGATCACATTACTTTCTGGGACAAAAATCCATCTCCTATTAATCTTATAAGATTCCAGAATATATAAATGAATCATTTTCATATTATGACTTAAATTATACATACTAGATATTTGAAAGGATAAGACAGAGAAATCCACATTTCTTTTCTGGAAAAAAAATATAACTAATTAAAGTTGTAAAATAAATATCTCCCTTTCTTCACTAGAAAATTAAGAAAAAAAAAATCATTATTTCTCTAAATTTTCTTTAGCTGCTGAGTTTCAGCCATTATTCAGGTAATAGAATTTTTCTTTCTTTCTTAAACAGCTAGAGCTTGAGCCACCTTCTGTTGAACCAAAAATAATTCCTTCAGCATCTGCAAAATTATTTTCAGTTTTTTGTATCATCTTGTTCACGTATCACACTTGTCAAATTCCAGAAGGTATCATAAGGGCACATACAAAATCAAGTTTAAAAAAACCTCTAAATTATTTATTTTTATCATTCATTATCCCAAGCAGAAAAGAATAAATTAGCATCCAATATATATCAGAATCAAGATCCAGTATTGCTAGCCAAAGATATCAGTGTTGCATTGCTATCTATTATAACACTTCTTATCTGGGACGAAGCCAGACTCTGATTCAGTAACTCCTGGGTGGGACCTGGGTTCAACATTTCTAGCTCCTAAGGTGATATCCATGCTGCTGGTTTGTGGAACACACTTCATGTAAGAAAAGTCTTTCGGAAGGTAGCAAGGTGGGGATGGGGGCAAGATATACTTACCAAGTGAAAGCAGAAGAGAATAACAAGAAAAAAAAAAATCTTGGCTTCAGCTTTGCTAGGCTGCTAGTTAGTGTGTTCCAACTGGTTCACAATATGTGAATGTAAAATCAGTTAAGAGAAATATTTCATCAAATGATAAACTGTGCTACTGTATTTCCACATACTGTGGAGACAATCCACGTACATTTATTGCTTCCTTTACTGGAGAAGGTCATTCGCCATCCCGATAGTCTTTTAGTGACTTTTAATAATTTGCATTGGTGGTCTCTCTAATTTCTATGTGATTCTTGTGACTCCCCTATTCTCCTTCACATGTATCCTGAATATTTAAATTTTCATAATTTCTTTTCTTCTTTGACTTCTGCATTTCTGGCACCATAATATTGAAGAGGAAATTGTCCACAAAAGCAATAACCAAACAATGACAAATACAAATATCTAAGTCCTATTTACTATGATCTGAGCTAGAATCCCAAATCTAAATTCAAGTCTCTCTGGTTAAACAGGTGTGACTAGGTGAGTAGACAGTGTCTCCAACCACTCCTAAACTGAAACTGAAAGCACAACTCTTATAACCAGTCGGCCTCAAGTATGAAGTCATGAAAACCCTGGTTCTAAACTTCTTGTGTGGCTGGCTGCTCGGCTCAGTTGGTTAGAGCACAGTGTTGTAGATAACACCAAAGTCAAGGGTTCAGATCTGTTTACCTGCCAGCTGCCAAAAGACACACACACAAAAAATGGTTAGGGTCTGGCCAGTTAGCTCACTTGGTTGGAGCATGTTGATGGCAACATCAAGGTCAAGGTTTCAGATCCCCTTACTGGCCAGCCACAAAAATAAATGAATAAATAAATAAATAAACAAACAAACAAACAGATAAATAAGTAAACTTCTTGGGTGAGTAAAAAGGAAACAATATGAACTGACCCCAAGAGGGGTGACAGCTCTTACCAATTTGAAAGAGGATTCTACAGAAAGCATCATAGCTATGTACAGAATATCTTAATATACTGTGATGTTGCACACTAGCAAATATTGCCTTATCAGTTTCTAAAAAAATAATATAAGAAATACCTTACAGAGGGTAAGGATTGTATAGAAAAGGAGTTGGGAAAAGGCAGACTTCTGGATTTAACCCCCTCCCTCCCAAATTTTGGATAACTTCACCAGTAAAAGAAAAGAAAACAAATAAAAGAGACTAAAGGAATAAAGCACATTAAATTAGATACCTGAAATTATTGTCAAGCTCTCAGAATATTGTTTTCATTATCACTTTGCATTGCATTTTAGAGGTTATACATATACTCTGTGGTTTGTCAAAGATAACCTAATAATGGCAATTTCGTCTGTGTTTATGTGTAAAGCCTTTTTTCATATATTTATGTGGCATCACATCGCAGTAAAGAAGCTGTAAGATAATGACCTGAAGGTCGTGTTTTGAAGTGAGGTCTAGTACATGCACAGTGGTTCCAAGTGGGTAGGTAGTTTAAAGGTAGCAATAAAGTTGAACAAATAAAGTAGGCTACAAAAATTGTGTATTTATGAGCCAATGGGTCCACATATCATTTAACAAGTCCCTGTAACTAGCACTAGAAAAGGAGAATCCTTTCATAGGTGCTTTAGTCCGATTTATGTTGCTATAACAGAAATACCTGAGATTGGGTAATTTAAAAGGAAAAGAGGTTTATTTGGCTTACAATTCTGGGACAGATGCATCTGACATGGGCCTCAGGCTGCTTCTACTCATGGCAGAAAGTGGCAGGCAACCAGTGGGTACAAGCAGATCACATGGCTAGAGGAAACAAGAGAGAGAGAAAAGGTGCCAGGGTCCTATAAACAAGCTCTCGTGGGAACCAATTAATGAGAACTCACTCATTAATCCCCCCTCCCCCAGGGAGAGCATTAATCTATTCATGAGGGATCCGCCCCCATGACTCAATCAGTTTCCAACAGTACCACATTGGGGATCAAATTTCCACATGTGGTTTGGAGGAGACAACACATCCAAACTCCATCAATAGGTCAGTACAAGAATCTCAGTTGTCTAGTGCATTTTTAATTTTATAACATGTTCTATAAAACATAAAAAGATAGAGTTGTGTAATATAGGCATTTCAGGGGCCAAGGGAAAACTTCCCCTCTGCCCTCTAAAGATTTACTGAAAATAGGAGAAAAAGGCATACAAAATTTATTAATGTGCATATGAATGCAGGAGCCATATACA
>NW_007746344.1:7251-8432 GCF_000696425.1 Galeopterus variegatus | reverse complement strand
TTTTTATTTTTATTTTTTTTGGCAGCTGGCCAGTACAGTGATCAAACTCTGGACCTTGGTATTACCAGCACCGTGCTCTAACCAACTGAGCAAACCAGCCTATAGTGCCATTTTAGAGTTGGAAAAAATTAAACTCAAAAAGATAAAATAATTTGACCAAAGTCTCTTTTTTTTTTAAGTCAAAATATTATGGCCTGAACTTCTAAGCATTTCTTTATTCACCTTACTACTTGACTCCCTGATTTTTTTTCAACAAACTAAAAACACACCAAAATCTTGTTCACATCTACCAGCCGCTCATGAGTCATTGTATTTTTTTGTGAATCTTTTCCATTTACATAAACAGTCTGACCATTAAGAGGGTAGTTTAAAAATGAATCACTACTGACATTCAGGCTCTTCAGAATCTGTGAAATGAGATTTGTACACACACAGTGCCATAAAAACAGAATTCTTTTATGAACCCAATAAAAGAATATTCCATGTAGAAAACTGTGTTCCAGAATACATGCCTCTCTGAAGCTCTCTTCTTATCACTCTCCAGTGACCATTAAACCAAACTGATATCTTGAACTTTGACCACAATCCCATAAGACTGGGCTACAAAAAAGAACTAATGCATTCCATTCTCTCTACTCTAATGAATCCCCACTTTCCTCTCCGGAGACAATGTTCATCTAGCTATATCTGAAAAATGATTGAGCAAAGGAGAGAAACTAGATTACCCAGAGGGACAAAATAATCAATTTAAGATGATTTTTCACTATTTTGAAAATGTATTTATAGATGTTAGGAGAGATTTCCTGGGTGAGTGTTGTAATAGAAAAGCGTCCTGGAATTATTCTGTATTCCTTCACATAGATGCCCCCTAATCTGTAATCAGTGTTGATTCTTCTTTAATATGAAGTTAAATACACACACACACACACACACACACACACACACACACACGAGCATAGTTTAAAAAGTTCATGGAAAAATAGAATTAAAAGGTAATATGATAAGGTCATGATATCGGATCCTTGTACTAGCCAGCCACTAAAAACAAGACAAAACAAAAAAGGTAATAGGAATCTTTCCATGAACTTTTTGAAGTACCCCTCCTGTATATATGTATATAAGCTTAACTCAATTATTTGATCAAAAGATTTGATCATAAGAATGTAGACACACACACACAC
>NW_007746344.1:2271-6988 GCF_000696425.1 Galeopterus variegatus | reverse complement strand
ACACACACACACACTGCCACATATGTACACACATTGCTCAAGATAAGACAGAAGGAGCCCCAAGTTATCCAGACAACCAGACTGGCTGCTTGCATGAATTATAGCTTGCAACATAAATCCTTTAAGCCTCACTAGCTTTGGTTGTGGCTACAAGATAGAGGCATGCTCACAAATTTAAATGAGGAAACAATACTCAATATAGTGCTTGTATTAAACATTATGTATTCACTAACTCATTTTTTTCCTTTAAATTCTCTAACTCTTTTCTGCTTTCTCTGTCTCCCACCATTCCTAATAACTATTTTTGCAGTGTAAGAGCCTTGCTGTGTAACTAGGAGGGATAAGCTGAAGAGATTGTCCTGCCTATCTAGAGATAGCCAACAGGTTGGCACAACTTCATGTTGAACACATGCTTGGGCTTTGTCTTTAGCTTTCCAGGTGCACAAATTTAATTTTTCTCAGTGGGTCTAGATATTTCCAGATTCACTCTAATCAATTACAGTAATAATATAGGAATACATTCTAAATATGAATTTCATAGTGAGAATTAATGGGTGCTTGTGTGGTATGGTTATCATAGTTGACACATATAGAAATTCCAAGGGGGAATTTAATGTAACTCAAATTTCATTTGATAGGCTCTGGAATATAAACAAGAGGAATAATATTAATAGCTGGTGGTTTCAAAATATGATAGTTCAAGGCAGCTATCTCTATGATACGTATAAACTTTCTAAATGGACCAGTTATTCTGATCAGCTAATTGAGGTACCCTCTTCATATGGAAGGTGCTAGAAATTTCTTGCAGTTCATTCTTGTTCTGCTTAGAAATATTCTTTTTTCTTTAATGATTAAATTTAAGTCTTCTTAGTCATGATCACAATCTAATTATACCTCTTTGATTTTCATCCCAGTTTGTCTCGATTTCATTTATCTTCCTCAGGCTCTTCAATAACACATTTATAAAACATCTCTGTGTCTATCATGATGATAAATCATAAACTCTTTCTTACTTGCTCTTTTTAGTGGGTAATCTTAACTTTAGTGTTAACCTTTATTGCATTGTCACCGCCTGTTTAGTTTTTACCTTGATCTAGTAAGGCTTTAACTTTAGGTACTGAGATGAAAACATGATCTTACCTTTCCCCCAGTCCAAGGTTTTCTGTCAATGGAGATCATGTGGCAGCAAGGAATTTCTCCTCTTATTCCAACTTAATAGGATAGAAGTGTACATGTTTTCTATACAGCTATTTTGGGCAACAATTTGTAAGGAGTCCAAAGCGCTTGGTCACATTTACTTTCAGGCTGATTCAATCCTCTAAGGAAATTAGCTCTGTGTGATCTATTGAAACATTCTTCTTTCCTTTCTTGCTTTTGTCTGGTGTCTCAACAAGTGTGTATTGAGGGTTTACTATGAACCACACCTTGTGTTAAGCACAGAAAATTGAAACAAGATAAGACACAGCCCTAGCTTCATGGACTGCCCAGTCTACTGAAAGAGATTAACAAACATCAGCAATCAGGATACAGTAGGACAAGTGCTATAAGAAGGAATAATGGCAGGGTCCTGGAGAGAACTTAGGAAAAGGTCCTAGTCTTGAATAAAGTGCAGCTATATAGTTTCTGGGTTTTCTCAAACCACCCTCAGTTTCAATGAGTCTCTAGAAGGATTCATAGAACTCAGAAAAAGCATTAAACTAATGGCTAAACTTTAATACAGCAAAAGGATACAGGTGAAAATCAGAAATGGGAAGAAGTGCATAGCATAGGACCCAGGATAGTTTCAGGTCCAAGTTTCCAATTATCCTTTCCTGGTGCAGTTGTGTAAACAGGGATTACTTTTCTCAGCAATAATATGTGTCAACATGCCCAGACAGGGAAGCTCACCCAAGCCTTGTTGTCCAAGGTTTTTGGGGGGAAAGGGGTCAGGGGCATGCATGTAGACATGGCTAACCACCCATGTGGCTGGTCTTCAGTCTCCAGCCCCTGCAGAAGTCACACTGCTGGTACATGACACAAGACCGCACCAAAAATCACATTGTTATCATAGACTATCTGGCAGGACCCAAGGCTCCCAGGTAAGTACAGATAGTCTTATCAGGCAGAACATTTCAGGGCCTTGGAGGTTACCTCCCAGGAGCTGCATAGGAGCCAAACCTATCTTTGCGATCAGTCAATCCTTTGCTGGAGAGTAGTGCCTTATATTCAGAGAGAACAGGTTCTGCCTGCCCTCATTCCTGTGGCTTCGTTTGTGTTACTTCTCCTACCCAGAATCTCTGAAGACACTACTTATACTTTAACCAAAAAGTAAAAACTCTTATCTCTCTGTCTAAAACGTTTGTTTCTCCACAGCTGACATTTTCTTCAAATAATAAATCTGTTACAAGGTTTAAATGATTGGTGTGACCAAAACATTTATATTCAGCTTTTAACAAATACCTATTGTTAAAGGGAAATTTATTTTTAAAGACTCTTAAAAACAAACTGAAAAACAACCAGTTTTTAACCAGAGGGTATTACTGAACAAAAACAAAAAAAATTAAAATGTCATAGAAGCACAGTCAAACATTTAAAAATACAAAATCACAATTCTCAGAAACAAGTCTAGATTGGAAAAGGTGACTTTCTAGGTTTTTTATACGCTTGCAGCTACTCACAGCAGGAGAAAAACCTTCAAAATGTCTCCCTGGTTATCAAACATTTCAGCCTTGGGCTCTGTTCCAGTCCATGTGGATAATAGCTTCTCTGTTTACTAACTTCGGATAGTCAATCAAAAGTACTTGGGATAAAACATCAGAAGAGGTTATAAAAAGACACATATTAAGAAAAAATGACCCTAAAAGTTCACTGAATTCGGTGTAACCCTTAGAAAAAGTGAGCATGTCTGTAGGGATGTTATATTATGAATTGAGAAGCCCAACCACACAGATGTGTGATAATGTGAGATGCAGGACACAGTAGTTTCCAGGGCCCAATCAGAGGAGAAGTCTGCCTTCTTGTCTTAAAAATACTTGTTGCTCGAGAACCTTGGCTTTAATAAATGAGCCAAATCCAAATCCTTCTTCAGTCACGCCCTACTAAACAGTTCTACGAGTCTTTCTCAAACCTTTGCTTCTTTTCAAGAAACATATGATTAAAATTATACCCTCAGGGAGATAGCTATTAGAAATGATTGCTTGTAGTGGCAGTAAAGTGTATTGCTGATTTTCCTACTGACCAAGGCAGCATTAACTTCGGTCACATTGGATTTCAAATAAACACAGCACACAGGTGTGTAGAGAATCACATACAGACTGAAAGAAAAAAAATAGGGAAATTTCTTCTCTTTGTGTTTTCAAAAAAAAAAGGTTAAAGTGGTCACTTGAGACTAGGAGCTTTTGTGATTTTTCTGTCTGATTAAACTTAAAGTGGTATGTCACTGGACCAAGGAGCTTAAGGGCAAACGAGAAATTCAGTGTGCATTGTTACAGAACAGAGCTAAATCACATCTACAGGAAAGTGGCTTGGGAACTTGCTAATAGAAGAAGCTTGGTCAGCTGCAAATATTTCATAAAATACAAAATAAACTCTTATGAAATCAAGGAAAAACAGAAAGATAAAAATAAAAAAGATTTACATCAGTATACTTTTTCATAAGCAGAGGAGACTTCCTTATTATGATGGAATCTTCTGTTTTCAGCAGAAAAAAAAGGGTTTGTTTTGAGATCCATTTGCTTTCTTAAAGTTTCAGTTTGATTTTATGACACTTAACATGAGTGACTCCATTTTTGTTTGGTCTGATCTGTTGGGGATTAGTTCAGCTCATTCCAAAACAATGGCCTCCCATAATTTTGTTTGACAATCCCCCCACCCACCTTTTTTGTCAGATTCTCACCTAAGTGACAGTGTGACTGTTAAGGGACACCCCAACCCCTACTGGCCTTAACATATGCATTCTGCTTCTGTACAAATCGCTTGCTAAAATAAATGGAGGAATAAACAGAGTAGCATGGCCAATGCCATTTTAGGCTGCTCCGCCATTTTAGGCTGGAAAGTCCCTATGGGGAATCCAGGGTGGGGAGGGGCTACAGGGCTAACCGCAAAATTAGCTTATGTATCACTGGCTTGCTTGCATTGGCTAGATTGTGTCAGGCACGAAAAATTCCCGCTTAGCTAAAAATAAAAGCTGCGAGAGGTTTCAACTCGGGGCTGCGCTTCTCGATTGGCCTGCGTAGCCCTGGCTGCCAGAAATAAACTCTTTTCCTTTTCCTATCACACGGTTCTCGTGGGCAAATTTCTTTTACCCATCAGACATTGGCCATAACATTTGGTGGCTCGTCTGGGATCCCTTAAACATCTCGGGAACCGTCCTTTTGGCCCTGGGACTTTTTGGGTCTCTAGGGGGGAATTCCTGGAAAGACGTTCTTCAGCCGCAGAGAGACAAACCCATGGCAGGCGCCATCGAATTTGGTGAGTCGACTCCTTGGTTGGGAAAAAGGCTAGGCTGGACGCAGCCTTAGATGCCTCTTTCCTTGGATCAAACAAGATGTCGTTCTGATCCCTTGGGACCTTTTTTAGGTCGTTGGGACTTTCATTTTGATTTTAAAATCCTTTATTATGTGTGTATTATTTGTTAATTTTGGTCTGTGTTTAAGTCCTTTTGTTCATCTAGTTTCATTTTGTGTCATCTGCTATAAGTGTAGCTTGGCCATTTCAGCTCCACAGGACATCGTGGGAC
>NW_007746344.1:0-2097 GCF_000696425.1 Galeopterus variegatus | reverse complement strand
TTTCCTATCACCCGGTTCTCATGGGCAAATTTCTTTTACCCATCAGACATTGGCCATAACATTTGGTGGCTCGTCCGGGATCCCTTAAACATCTCGAGAAGCGTCCTTTTGGCCCTGGGACTTTTTGGGTCTCTAGGGGGGAATTCCTGGAAAGACGTTCTTCAGCCGCAGAGAGACAAACCCATGGCAGGCGCCATCGAATTTGGTGAGTCATCTCCTTGGTTGGGAAAAAGGCTAGGCTGGACACAGCCTTAGATGCCTCTTTCCTTGGATCAAACGAGATGTCGTTCTGATCCCTTGGGACCTTTTTTAGGTTGTTGGGACTTTCATTTTGATTTTAAAATCCTTTATTATGTGTGTATTATTTGTTAATTTTGGTCTGTGTTTAAGTCCTTTTGTTCGTCTAGTTTCATTTTGTGTCATCTGCTATAAGTGTAGCTTGGCCATTTCAGCTCCACAGGACATTGTGGGACAAGGATCCTCCAGACCAACTGTCCTCCAATGTTTTCTTATGAACTTTAACACCTTCCGAGAGAAGGCTGCAGACTTGGGGCCTCCGTGGACCCCGAAGTCTTGCGAGTCCTTTGTGAAACTGATTGGCCGGCCTTCAATGTCGCTGGCCATCAGAGGGCTCTCATAGCCCCCCCGTAGCTCAGGCTGTCAGACAGGTCATCTTCAGAAAACCCGGACACCCCGATCAGATACCTTATATTCTCATTTGGATTAAAATTCTGTCTTACCCTCCTCCTTGGTTAAAAAGATGTTTTCTTGAGTTAAAGAAAAATGCTCACCACCGAGAGACCGCTGCCATTCTCCTGATGAAGCTGTGCCCTGATTCTACCCCTAAGCAAGTTTTATCAGCCTCTCCAGAGGAGCCGGATGGAGCCAGACCTGACCTGCCACCCTGCACCTTACGCTGAGGACCCTACCCAAGTGTCTAACCCACTTATCTCTCCCTCACACCTGCTCTGGGGCCTCTTATCGTCTCCAGAGTCCCATCCCACCAGTGTCCCCTCCTTCCTCTGCTTCCCCTTCTTCACCTCCCTCCACTGGTTCCCCTCCTGGACTCTTCCCCTTGCTTGAGGCCGCAGGGGCAGACGGCCCTTTTATGGTGTATGTTCCCTTTACCACCAGTGATCTTTAAAACTGGAAAAACCAGAACCCTTCCTTTTCCGCCGATCCACACGGTCTCGTTTCTCTGCTTGAGTCTGTCTTCTATACTCACCAGCCCACCTGGGATGATTGCCAACAATTGTTACAGACTCTGTTCACTTCTGAGGAACGTGAACGAATCTTCCGAGAGGCCCAACAGGCTCTCCTGGGCCCCAATGGTCTCCCCACGGATGACCCTGAGCGATTGATTGCTGTTTTCCCCACCCACCACCCTGATTGGCACCGAAATAGTAATAGAGGTAAGGAGGCTCTTGATCGGTTTCACCAGGTCCTGTTATGAGGGGTTTGAACTGCAGCCCGAAAACCCACAAACCTATCTAAGGTTAGTGAAGTAAACCAACAGCCAGCGGAATCTCCAAGTGCATTTGTAGAGCGCCTCCTAGAGGCGAACCATATCTACACACCCATAGACCCGGAAGCACCTGAAAATTGAAGGGCAATTAATTTGGCCTTTGTAGCTCAGTCTGCACCTGATATAAAATGGAAGTTGCAGAGATTAGAGGGATTTGAGGGCAAGGTTCTTTCAGAGTTGGTAGAAATAGCCCAAAAGGTTTTCGCAAATCACAACCTACCTGAAGATAAGCAGCTTAAAAGACTAACTAAGGTTCTGTTGGCCACACAAGGCCAACCCAAGAAACCTCAGGCCCCTAAAGGAGCAGTCAACACAGGGGCGATAAAACGCCCACCATTGGATAAAGTCCAATGTGCCTACTGTAATCATTGGAAAAAGGCTTGCCCCTGGTTACAGGAAAAGCCTTGAAAGACTAATACTGTGCTTCATCTGGGTAAAGACACAGAAGATTGATGGGGTCAGGGTTCCATGCTCCTTAACCCCCAAGAACCCAGGCTAAGTCTTCAAGTAGGGGGCAAACCAATATCATTTCTGGTGGACATGGGGGCTACATACTCTGTACTGAAAAAAAA
>NW_007746343.1:13076-13587 GCF_000696425.1 Galeopterus variegatus | reverse complement strand
AAAGTCTTCCTGAAGTGTTTTGAATAAGTTATACTCCAAAAAACAAGGTCTTTACTTCTATTTCTTAAAATTATTTGCTATTTCCAGTCTTTTTTTTCCCCTTGTCTTCTGGTGGATGTGGAGTGGTATGTCATTGTGGTTCTAATTTGTATTTCCCTGATGTTTGATAGGCTATGCTGAATATCCATAATATGTGATAATTTTTATTGTTTTATCTTTCAAAATTAGATACACAATTCAACTGGTGTGAAGTAGAAGTCAAAATTATAAACTTCATATATATATACACAATGACCTGTGATAATTTATTAAAAAGTAGCCATTGTCCCAACTGCTGCATTGTCAGCTTTGTCATACAACAAGTAGTTCTGTTGCTGAAATCTATTTTCTTCCATTAATCTCCTTAATATTTATGTTAACACTATATCCTCCTAATTGCTGTAATTTATAAAAAGTATTGATTTACTCTGTGTCTTTGTGTGTGCTGATATAATAAAATGCAACAGACTGG
>NW_007746343.1:6862-8086 GCF_000696425.1 Galeopterus variegatus | reverse complement strand
TGAGCTGTTTAATTTAACTTTCAGTTAACTAAAATATTTTATTTTACTGAAGTATAACATACAAAAGATGTTTAGTGAATTTTCTCAAAGTGAAAACTCCTGTAAAGTCACATCCTTAATATACAAATAAGATAGCAATTGTATTTAGCAGCTTCCATTGGTCTCTTTCCAGTGTCATCATTATTAATTAAGCCATTATTCTGATTTCCATTGCCACATATTAATTTATCTGATATTTTTACTTCATATAAATGAAATTGCAGAGGGTATGCAACATTCTCCTCAAAACGTTCATGAAATTCATTCAAGCTATGTATAAAATGTGCTAATTTTCATTGCTGTATGATATTACACTTTATGAATATATAACAAATTATCCCATCTATGGTTGAACAGTTCTGGTTTGTTCCCACTTTGTAAATATTATATATAATGTGCCTGTGATTAACTACATAAATATATATCATATATACATATATATATATATATATATATACACATATATATATATACACAATACATAATACATATGATATATGATCATATATATAATCATGTATTTTATCATATATATGAAAAACATATGCAAAATATGTATGCTATATATAATTATATATATTTAGGGAAGGGTTTCCATCGAAGTAGAATTGCTGCATCATAGACATGTTCATTTCAGCTTAGCTGATAATGTCCAAAGTCTTCCTGAAGTGTTTTGAATAAGTTATACTCCAAAAAACAAGGTCTTTACTTCTATATCTTAAAATTATTTGCTATTTCCAGTCTTTTTTTTTCCCTTGTCTTCTGGTGGATGTGGAGTGGTATCTCATTGTGGTTCTAATTTGTATTTCCCTGATGTTTGATAGGCTATGCTGAATATCCATAATATGTGATAATTTTTATTGTTTTATCTTTCAAAATNTGACACATTCCTAATCTGTCCATACCAGTCGTTAACTTTGTGGGATTTCATACAGATTACCAAATCACTCAGCCCACTCTAAAATGTACAGAACCTACCTTACACAGTGGTGAAGATTAAATGAAATAATATACAAAAAGTGCTTAGAAAAGTCCTGCAATCTACCAACATTAAATGTTAGCTCTGTTCATTGCTATCTTTATTATCCTATTTAGACCTTTGGGAGCATAAATTACTTCAGGGATGAGCTGTTTAATTTAACTTTCAGTTAACTAAAATATTTTATTTTACTGAAGTATAACATA
>NW_007746343.1:3866-5479 GCF_000696425.1 Galeopterus variegatus | reverse complement strand
TATTAAAAAGTAGCCATTGTCCCAACTGCTGCATTGTCAGCTTTGTCATACAACAAGTAGTCCTGTTGCTGAAATCTATTTTCTTCCATTAATCTCCTTAATATTTATGTTAACACTATATCCTCCTAATTGCTGTAATTTATGAAAAGTATTGATTTACTCTGTGTCTTTGTGTGTGCTGATATAATAAAATGCAACAGACTGGGTAATTTATAAAGAACAGAAATTTAAATCTTACAGATTTAGAGGCTGGGGATTCCAAGATCAAGTCACAGGCATTGGTATCTCCTGAGGACTTCTTATCTCTTCCAAGATAGCACCTTGTTGCTCTGTCTTCACATAGCGGGAGGCAGAAGGAATTACCATGTCAACTTCCATGAAACATTATAATGTGCTTTTGAATGGAAATTGATTGACTCTAGTAAGCAGGTCAGCATATAACCAGGATCACCCTGGATACTCACAATTTACTCTGTGGTCCTGCCATCAGTACATGGGTAATTCCAAAAGTTTGTGGAAAAATTAAATTAAAAGATAATACAAATGTTTCCATAAACTTTTGAAGACTCATTGTATTAATAGCACTGCATTTCACTTAAGAGAAGATGATAAATTATAATATTATTTAATCTATAGATTATTTTGAAAATAGTTCATATGTTTATAACATTGGTGTTCTAACATACAACATATTATATTACTCAGTTAATTCATGTATTGTTTAATTTCTTTCTCAATAATGTTTTGTATTTTTTTATAGTGGTATCTTGCACTTTTTTGTTAGATTTCTTCCAACATATATGTTACATGCAGTGTTGAACAACATATGAAGTATATGAAGTGTTGAATAGAAATAGTGATACAATATTGTAAAATTCTCTAACTTAGGTAAGGTGATTTTGATATTTCACCAGTATGTATGATGTTTTCTGTGAGTTTATTCTTGTACATAACTTTTTAAAAGTTAAAGAATTTACTTACTTTCAAGAAATGAGAGTTATTACTATGAATTTGTTATTACTATGAAACTTGAATTTTAGCAGATATTTCTACACAATAGAGAGGATCACATGAATTTTGATTATGTGATAAATTTTATAGATTGAGTTTTGAAAATTAACACAAACTTGCAATAATGGAATAATGGGATAAAGCCAATCATGGTATACAACGGCCTTCATAAAGTTCATGGAAAGATTCACATTATCTTTTAATTTCATTTTTCCATGAACTTTTTGAAGTACCTTTTTTACCTAAACTGTAATTGGTTTGGTAATCATTTTATTTAGCATTTCTGCATCTATGCACATGAATGAAATTGCCCTTAAAACTTTTGTTTTCAATTTTAGAAGTATTTTCTCCTTCTCTAATTGCTAAAGAAATTTTCATAATATTGCTATTTCCCCTTAAATATTTGGCATATCTCACTTAGGCAGTTATCCCATCATGGAGATTTATTTGGGGACGTGGAACTAATTAAAGAAAAAAATGTGCTTAATAGATTTTAAAATATCCTAATTTTATGTTTATTATTATTTTGGCAACTTTAATTTTCCTATAGTTTGTTTACTTTACCTAAATTTCCAAATGTGCTATCATAAGGATCTTCATTA
>NW_007746343.1:0-2893 GCF_000696425.1 Galeopterus variegatus | reverse complement strand
TGGATGTTTTACCTAGCATAGTTTTCACCAGGCTCATCCATGTTACTGCAAATGGAAGAATTTCTTTTTTTTTTCTTTCTTTTTATTATGGCTGAGTAGTATTCCATTGTGTGTATATATCACATTTTGCTTATCTAGTCATTCATTAATAGACATTTAGGTTGGTTTTGTAGACTTGCTATTGTGACCAGAGCTGTGATAAACATGGGATGGTAGGTATCTCTTTGACGTGATGATATCCATTCCTTTGGATCTCTTTCCAGTAGAGGGATTGCTGGATTGCATGGCAGTAGTTCTATCTGTCGTCGTTTAAGGAACCTCCATACTGCTCTCCATAATGGCTATACTAATTTGCAGTCCCACCAACAGTGCAGAAGGGTTCACCTTCCTTCACCTCTTCACCAACATTTGTTATTCTCTAACTTTTTGATAACAGCCAGCCTAACTGCAGTGAGATGATATCTCAAAGTGGTTTTGATTTGCATTTCCCTGATGATTAGTGATGTTGAGCATTTTTTCATATACTCGTTGAGCATTTGTATATCCTCCTTTGAGAAATGTCTGTTCAACTCGGTTGCCCATTTTTTTAATTGAATTATTTGGGGTTTTTTACTGTAAAGATGTTTAAACTCCTTGTATATTCTGGATATTAATCCTTGTCAGATGCATTGTTTGAAAATATTTTCTACCATTCAGTAGGTTGTCTTTTTACCCTGTTGATCACTTCCTTTGCTGTACAGAGTTTTTTAGTTTGATATAATCCCATTTGTTTATTTTTGTTGTTGTTGCATATGCTTTTAGGGTCTTATTTATAAAGTTTCTCAGTACTACTTCATGGAGTGTTACCCCTATGTTTTCATCAAGAAGTTTTAATGTTTCAGGTTTTATATTTAAGTCTTTAATCAATTTTGAGTTAATTTTGGTATATGGTGAAAAGTGCAGATCTAGTTTCATTCTTCTACATATCAGTATCCAGTTTTTCCAGCAGCATTTTTTTGAAGAGGCTCTCCTTTCCTCATTGCATGTTCTTGGAGCCCTTGTCAAAGATCAATTGACTGTAAATACATGGACTGATTTCTGGGTTCCTTATTCTGTTCCATTGGTCTGTATGCCTGTTTTTATGTCAGAACCATGTTATTTTGGTTACTGTATCTTTGTGATATACTTTGAAGTCAAGAAGTGTAATTCCTCTGGCTTTATTTTTATTTTGCTCAGGATTGCTTTGGGTACTCAGGGTTTTTTGTTGTGTGATGTGATTGTTAGGATTGTTTTTTTTTTTTCTATTCTCTGAAGAATGTCATTGGTATTTTAATGTCAGTAAAATCTTCAATAATGTCCCCCTTCTAACGCCTACTGTTTATAATGTCTCTTCTCTCTCTCCTCTCAGACTAACCAAAGGTTCATTCTTTTTGCCTCTTTTTTCAAAAGCCAAGATTCTTTTTGACAGGTTTATTTTATACTTAAAAACTGCAAAGAGTGTAGATTTAAGCATTCTCACCATAAAAAATGGTCAGTGTGTGAGGTAATGTATATGTATTTAGCTTGCTATTCATCCATCCTACAATGTATACATATATCAAACATCATGTCATACACCATAAATATATACAATTTTTGTGTAATTCAAAAATAAATAAAATAAATAAAAATAATTCTGTACTGTATGTTATTTACTTTCTTCTACTTAAACATAAAAGTTTAAATTGCCCTGTTTTTTGATACATAGAGCTTAAATCTTTAATATTTCATTTTTTTCTCTATTTCTTATATGCCACATAAGGTCATAAATTCTTCTCTAAGCACAGTAGTCCTTCAATCAACAACAGTGCATATTTTAAATTTTCATTATTATCCTCTTTAATTTATTTTGTAATTTTTATTGTGAATTTTTTAATCCCTGGGGTATGTAGATGTGTACTTCTACATTTTCAAATAAATTGGCATTTTTCTAGTTATCACTGCTGTAGATGAATTCTAGCACAGCACCACTTTTGACTGTGAACATGATAAATATGATTTCATTTTTTGATATTTGTGTTCCCTATACATTATTATATTAAATCAAATGTTGGATTTTTTTCAAATCTTTAATATTCTTATTTTTTCCCCTGCATGTTTTATCACTTGCTCCTAGAAGTTTTTAAAAATCTCGCACTGTAACAGTATATTTATCTTTTTTATTTTAGCTCTCTCAATTTAGCTTAATAAATGTCAAGGCCATATTATTAGCACAAAAATCTTGTTTGATCTAATTTTCTTATCTTTATATAATGTCTGTTTTGAGTCTTACCTCTGGCCCTGAATTCCTCAGTCTGTAGCTACATCAACACTATGTTTTTTATTTTAATGAAGGTTTTTGTTACCTTTCTTGGGTTTTTAGGTTATTTTTAGATTTTAGTTTTCCCATTATTTAAATTTCAAACTTTTGGAGCAATTATCTATAAGGTGTGTCTTTTATAAATAGCTAATAACTAAAAGCAAAATTTCTTTAGACATCATTTTACTTTAAACTTTTTTATTGTATATATTTATTGGGTAAAGAGTGATATTTCTATATATGTATACAATGTGTGTGTGATGTTCACATCAGAGTAATTAGCATATCCACCATCACAAACATTTATCATCATTTCTTTGTGTTGAAGTTCTCTCTTATAGCCTTGTGAAAAGGTATAATAAACTGTTTTTAAATATAGATACCTAGCACCGCTGTAGAACACTGAAACTTATTCTTCCTCTCTAGCTGTAAGTTTGTATTCATTAAACAAACAACTTTTCCCTATGCCTCCCCAACCCTTACCCTTTCCAGCCTCTAGTAACTGCAGTTCTGCACTTTATTTCTATGAGCTCAACAATTTCAGCTTCCATATATGAATGAGAACATTTAGTATTT
>NW_007746342.1:13118-13587 GCF_000696425.1 Galeopterus variegatus | reverse complement strand
ATGCAGTATTTTTCTTTTGGTGCCTTGCTTATTTCAATCAACAAAATTTTCTCTAAGTTCATCCATGTTGCCGGAATGACAGTATTTCACTCTTTTTTATGGCGGGGTAGTATTCCATTGAATATGTATACCACATTTTCTTTATCCAGTCATCCGTAGATGGACATTTAGGTTAGTTCCAACTCCTGGCTACTGTAAATAGAGCTGCAATAAACATGGCAGTGCAGGTATCATTTTAACATGATGATTTCCTTTCCTTGGATATATACCCAGCACTGGGATTGCTAGATCTTATGGCAACTCAGCCTGTAGCTGTCTGAGGAAGCTCCATACTCTTCTCCATAACAGTTGCACTAATTTATAGTCCCACCAACTGTGTAGGAGGGTTCACCTTTTTCACATCCTCACCAGCATTTGTTATACTGTCTTCCTTGTAATAGTCAGTCTAACTGGGGTGAGATGATATCTC
>NW_007746342.1:0-12359 GCF_000696425.1 Galeopterus variegatus | reverse complement strand
AATAGTCAGTCTAACTGGGGTGAGATGATATCTCAATGTGGTTTTGATTTGCATTTCCCTGAAGCTTAGTAATGTTAAGCATTTTATCATGTACCTGTTCACCATTTGCTATCTTCTTCTGAGAAATGCCTATGCAGCTCCTTTGCCCATTTTTTAATTGGGTTACATGTCTTCTTACTATTAAGTTGTTTGACTTCTTTGTATATTCAGGATATTAATCCATTGTCAGATGCATAGTTTGCAAATATTTTCTCTCATTCTCTAGGCTGCCTTTTCTCCCTGTTAATTGTTTCTTTTGCGGTGAAGAAGTTTTTTCGTTTGATATAATTCTATTTGTTCACTTTTTCTTTTCTTGCTTGTGCTTTTGGGATCATGTTTATAAAGTCTTTGCCCAGTACTAAATCCTGAAGTGTTTTGGTATGTTTTCCTTTAGGACTTATATAGTTTCAGGTCTTATATTTAAGACTTTAACCCATTTTGAGTTGATTTTAGTATATGGAAAGAGGTATGGATTTAGTTTTATTCTTCTACATATGGATTCCTGGTTGTCCCAGCACCATTTATTGAAGAGGCAGTCTTTTCAAATGTATGTTTTTAGTGCCTTTGTCAAAGATTAGTTTTCTGTAAGCATGTGGGTTGATTCCCAGGTTTTCTATTCTTTTCCATTGGCCCAAGTGTCTGTTTTTATGCCAGTACCATGCTGTTTTAGTTACTATAACTTTGTAGTATAGTTTGAAGTCAGGGTGTGTTATGCCTCCACCTTTATCTTTTGCTCAAGATTGCTTTGGCCATTCAGGGTCTTTTGAATGTTGGAATTGCTTTTTCTATTTCTGTGAAGAATGACATTTGTATTTTGATGGGGTTTGCATTAATTCTGCAGACCTTTTGGGGTAGTATGGGCATTTTTACAATGTTAATTCTTCCAATCCAAAATCACTGAAAGTCTTTCCATCTTTTTATGTTTTCTTTACTTTCTTTCAACAATGATTTGTAGCTTTTATTGTCGAGATCTTTCATCTCCTTTGTTAAATTGCTTCTTAGGAATTTCATTTGTTGCTGCCTATTGTAAATGGGCTTGATTTCTTTTTCTGTTAGCTTGTTTTGGAGTATAAAAATGCTACTGAATTTTGTGTGTTGATTTTGTATCCTGCTACTTTACTAAAATCATTTATTGGCCCTAAGAGTTTTTGGTAGAATCTTCAGGTTTTTCTGTATATAGTATCATGTCATCAGCAAACAGAGATAGTTTGGCTTCATCTTTTCCAATCTTCATGCCCTTTATTTCTTTCTCTTGCCTGATTTCTCTGGTAGTACTTCCAATACTATGGTAAATAGGAGTAGTGATGGTGGGTATACATGTATTGTTTCCATTTTTAAGGGAAAAGTTTCTTCTTTTCTCCTTTCAGGGTGATATTGGCAGTGAAGGATCATCATATATGGCTTTTACTGTGTTGAGATACTTTCCTTCTATACCTAATTTTCTGAGAGTCTTTATTATGAAGGGATGTTGAATTTTGTCAAAGGACTTTTCTCTGTGTATTGTGAAAATCATGTGGCTGTTTTCCTCAACTTCGTTGATATGATGTATCACTTTATTGACTTGCTTATGTTGAACCATCCTGCATCTCTGAGATGAATCCCACTTGATCATGGTGTATAATTTTTGGGTATATTGCTGTATTCTGTTTGCTAATATGTTGTTGAAGATTTTTGCATCTATGTTCATCAAAGATATTACCTGCAGTTTTCTTTTTTGTTGTATCTCTATCTGGTCTTTGTATCTGAGTGATGCTGGCCTCACAGAATGAATTTGGAAGAATGGCCTCTTTTTCAATTTTTTAAAACAGTTTGAAGAGAACTGGTATTAATTCCTCTTAAACCGTTTTGTAGAATTCAGCAGTAAAGCCATCCAGTCCTGAGCATCTGTTTGTTGGGATACTGCTGATTACTGCTTCAACCCCATTGCTTATTGTTGGTCTGTTCAGGCTTTCTATGTCTTCTCAGTTCAGTCTTGGTAATTTGTATGAGTCCAGAAACTTATCCATTTCCTCCAGGTTTTCAAATTTCCTAGTGTATAGTTGTTTATAATAGTCTCTGATGATTCTTTGTGTTTCTGTGATATTAGTCGTAATGTCTCTCCTTCCATTTCTTATTTTTATTATTTGGGTCTTCTCTCTTCTTTTTTTAGTTAGCCTTGCTAATTGTTTGTCTATTTTGTTTATTTTTATTTCATTGATCTTTTGTATTGTTTTGGGGGAGAGTGATCTCTACTTCTTTTTGTTCTGCTCTGATCTTAATTATTTATTTCCATATACTAATTTTGAGATTGGATTGTTCTTGTTTTTCTAGTTCTTTCAGGTATAGCATTAGGTTATTTATTTGAAATCTTTCTATTCTTTTTATGTAAGTGTTTATTGCAATAAACTTTCCTCTTAGTACTGCTATTGTTATATCCCACAGGTTTTGGTATGATGTGTCCTTATTTTCATTAGTTTCAAGAAATTTTTTGATTTCTTGTTTAATTTCTTCTTGGACCCACTGTTTGCTCAGGAGCATGTAGTTTAATTTCCATGTGTTTGTATAGCTTCCAGAGTTTCACTTGTTATTGATTTCTAGTTTTAATCCATTGTGGTCTAGAAAGATACTTCGAATGATTCCAATTTTTAAAACTTGCTGAGACTTGATTTGTGACCTAACATGTGCTTTATCCTGGAGAATATTCCATTTGCTGACAAGAAGAATGAATATTCTGAGGTTGCTAGATGGAATGTTCTGTAGGTATCTGCAGGTCCAATTGGTGTGAAGTGTACTTTAAAACGTGTGTTTCTCTGTTGACCTGTTGTCTGGATGATCTGTCCAAATGCTGAGAGAGGGGTGTTCAGGTCCCCCACTGTTAACATATTGGGATGTATATCTTTCTTTAAGTCCAATAGAGTTTGTTTTATATATCTGGGTACTGCACTGCTGGGTGTATATATATTTATAATTATTATGTCTTCTTGTTGAATAGATTCCTTTATTATCATATAATAGCCTTTTTGTCACTTTTTATGGTTTTTGGTTTAAAGTCAATTTTATATGATATGACACTAGCCACTCTTGCTCATTTTGGGTTTCCATTTACATTGTATATCTTTTTCCATCCTGTCAGTATTAGTGTCTATTTGCCTTTATAGGTGAGGCTAGTCTCTTGTAGACAGCATGTTGTTGGGTCTAGCTTTTTAATCTATTCAGTCAGTCTGTGACTTTGGAGTGAGGAATTTAATCCATTGACACTTAGGATTGTGATTGAAAGGTATGGTCTTACTCCTGATATTTAATTGCTTGTTGTATGGTAGATTTAAATATCTTTTGTTTCTTTCTTCCCCTTTTATTGTTTGTCTTCAGTGTTTGTTGCTTTTTTGAAATGATATGGTATAGTTTCTTTCTCTTCTCATTTGTATGTCTGTTCTACCAGTGGTGTTTGTTCTTTCTTCTGTATTCATGGTGGTAATTATTGTTTTGGGGGTTCCAGGTGCAGGACTCCCTTAAGGATTTCTTGAAGATCTAGTCGTGTGCTGCTGAGCTCCACAGCTTTTGTTTGCCTGGGAAATATGATATTTCCCCTTCATTTCTGGAGGATAGTCTTGATGGGCATAGTATTCTTGGCTGTCAGTTTTTCTCTTTTTAGTACTTTGAATATATTTTCCCAATCTCCTCCAGATTATAGAGTTTCTGTTCAGAAGTCTGTTGTTAGTCTAATTAGAACTCCCTTATCAGTGATTTGATGCTTTTCTTTCCTTGTTTTTAGCATTCTCTCTTTGTCTTTGACTTTTGAAAGTTTGACTACAGTGTGTCTCAGAGAGGACCTTTCTATATTGAATCTATTTGGGCCATTTGAGCCTCTTGGATCTGGAAGTCCATATCTCTCTCAATACCTGGGAAGCTTTCTGCTATTATTTCATTGAATATGTTTTCAATGCCTTTTCCTTTCTCCTCTCCTTTCAGAACACCCATGATTCGAATGTTTGTGCACTCTAATGGTCTGCTAGCTCTCTTAGATTTTCTTTGTTTTTTCATTTTATTTATTTATTTATTTTTGTCTGCTTGGGTTATTTTGAAAAGGCTATCATCAAGATCAGAAATTTTTTTTCTTCATGCTCCACGCTGCTGCTTATGCTCATAATTGTACTTTTTATTTCATTGAATGAGTCTTTCTATCCCAGGAGTTCTGCTACATTCTTTTTTATGGTATTTATCTCTTGTAAATTTCCTCCTTTAAGTCCTGATTTTTCTTGTTTCATTGTGTTGTCTAACTGAATCTTTCTAACTGAGTGTATCTCACTGAGTTTAAAATTTGTTACTTGGAATTCCTTTTCAGATATTTCAATGGTTTCCTCGTCTGTGGGGTCTTGAGATATGTTGTATTCCTTTGGTGGTGTCATGTTTCCTTGTTTTGTCAGATTTCTAGCCTCTCTGTGTTGATGTCTAGTCATCCAGTAGAGCAGTTTCTTCTTCTATTACTCTGGAGTGGGCTTTGAGGATAGATATCTCCTCCTGTAGATATGTTTTATATTGACTTTTGAGTAGGGTGTTTTAGTAATGGCTCTGGGTAGACACAGTAGTGTAGTTGCCATGTGAGTACTTTTTCTGTATTTAATTTCAGAGTTGTGTGTAAGTTCCTCTATGGTGCAGGCACTGGGGTACTTGATTTCTTGCTGAGTTAGTGACACTGTATTGGGACACCGAGGACATAGGCAAGCTCTTGGAGTCTTGACCAAACTGCCTGGATTCCCTGTCACTCTTTGGCTGGGTGAGAGACTCTCGGCAGACTTGTTGGCTCCCCAGCTAGTAACTTGTGACCCTGATGGGTGCACTGGGGTATGCTGGATCTCCTTGGCTTTAATGGATGACCTTGAGTGAGGTTTCTCTTTCCCTGTTCCTATAGGCCAAGGCTTAACCTGGGTCCTTGCCCCCTTGGTTGATGGATGGGTTAATGGTGTCTGGGAACTTTCTTCTGTACACTATTTGGCTATCCTGGTTTCTGTGCTCTCTGGGTTCTCTGCATGTGTCTCTCCCTGAGTCAAGGCAGTTGTGCTCACTGCACATGGGGTGTAATTCTCCCTGTGTGCTTGGCCAGTGGGGCGTGGGTCTGCACTGGCCTGCCTCTTTCAGGTGGCTCTGTTTGCAACCATTCTTTTGTCGATGCATGGTGGTAGCAGTAAGTCCTGCTCAAGGCCATTCTGACTTGTGCAGCGAAAGTGGTAGTGGTGTATATGGCAACCAGCAGTAGCAGCAGTGGGAGCAGCGGTGTAGGTGTTAGCAGCCCGGATCCCTCACCCAGCTGCACTGGCTACTCCTTCAGCATTGGCAAGGAGTCCTGCCCACAGCTGATCTGGCTGATGCAGTAGTGTGGGCAGTGATCCCACATGCAGCTGGCAAATAGTGGCACACAGTCTAACTGGTACAGTGGTAGCATGGATGGCTGTGGGAGTGCACTGCAGGTAGCAGTAGCAGGAGGTCCCATACCCAGCCAGGATGGCTACTGCTTCTGCATTGGCTGGGGGTCCCATGCCTAGCTGATCCACCTGATACAATGGCTATGGGGCAACAGCCACACTACATATGACTGGGGCAGAGATCCTTTACATAGCCAGACTCGCTGGTGAGGTGTCTTGGGCAGGAATCCTGAATGCAGCTGCTCTGGCTGGTGGTGTGGTGTGGATGGCTGCTGGTGATGGCTGCTGCACTGCGAGCAGGTACAGCAGGGGTCCCATACACAGCCAAGCTAGCTGGTGAGATGGCTTTGGGTGGGGGTTCTGCACATGGTTGATCTGGCTGGTGGCAGCATAGACAGCCACTGGTGATGGTTGCCACACAGCAGGCAGTGGTGCCAGGGGGTCCCGTGCCCAGCTGGGCTGGCTATTGCTTCAGCATTGCCAGGGGATCCCATTCCTGGCTAGTCCAGCTGGTGTGATGGCTATAGCAGCAGCAGCCACATTGCATGAAATTCTGGGGGTGGAAAGTGTCCCACTTGTAGCTGGCTGTCTTTTAAAGAGGCCTGGGGATGGGTCCTGCACGTGGCTGGTATAGCTGGTGCAGTGGCATGGCTGGCCACTGGCAATGGCCACTGCACTGTGGGAGGCTGCAGCAGAGGTCCCGCTTATGACCAGTTGACTGGTGTAGCAATTTGGGCAGGGATTTTGTACACAACTGGTCTGGTCCGCGCTACAGTGATGATGTGGATGGCTACCAGCAGCCACAGTGGCTGGAGCCACACTGCAGGTGGCAACAATATGGGACCATGCAAAATTCACTGTATGGGAGACAGTCCTGGTCCCAACAATGTCACCAGCAAGTATGGCAGTGATAGCCGTTGGCCTGTTTTGGTATTCTGTAGGAAGAGCATCCTGGGTTCCTCTAGTCTGCTATTGTCCCTGTATATAGTTACCTTTAGTTTTGTGGTGGGGAGGAGGAGTGGGCACTATGATAATGCTAATTTCCTCCAGAGAGCATTTTCATTCTTTTCCTAGGTGCTCAGGACTTTATTAATCTGATATCACCTAATCCAATTTTAAGCATCAGATTTTCTGTGTCATCCACATGATTCAAAGCTGACCTATATTCTATGTGAACCCTCACTTACTTCTAGTTTTTTCTTATAATGGATGAGCAACCCCTCAGATTCTCAACCCTAAGCATAATGTGAGGTATTAGGGACCTTCTCTCCTTGGCCAGCTCAGGACACCGGACTCCACTTTTAGTCCTCTTATATTAACAAGGATATCAAATTACTGCTCGAAGCTCAAACACACGTTCAAGTTCAGCAGAAATGCTCACATAGAAAAAAGGGTCTCAAATGGCAATTTCGCATTTTTGTATTCTCATCTTCTGTTCACTCTTGTGATTCTTCACTGCCTTTTTTTTTTAATTGGCACATAATAATTGTACATATGTATGTGTACAGTGTGACCTTTCAATACATGTAATGGCAGAACTTTTGAAATCCACTCATTTTGCTGTTTTGAAATATACAATATATTATTGTTAACCATATTCACCCCACTGTGTTAGAACTAATTCCTCCTACCTAACTGTAACTTTGTACCCATTGACCAAACTTTCATCCCTCCCCTTACTGCTCCCAGCCTCTGGCAACCACAGGTCTACTCTATTTTTATGAGATTGTCATAATAACCAGGACATGGAATCAACCTAAGTGTCAATGGACAGATGAATGGATAAAGAAAATGTGGGATACATACACAATGGAATACTATTCTGCCATAAAGAAGAATAAAATCCTGTTATTTACAGCAACATGGATTAAACTGGAAGTCATGATGTTAAGTGAAGTGAGCCAGACACAGAAAGACAAATACATTATCTCATTCATTTGTGGAAACTTCACTGTCTTATTAGTTCACTGGTCTTTATGAAACATGTAGAAAAATTTTCATCTAGACTTTTTTTAGCAGAAAAGATTGTACAAAGCAACTAGCCCATGTGTATCAAATATAAAAATTTGAAAATGACATTTAATTTTGTTTCAGAGTGATTACTAAAAATCAGAACCTGTAAGAAGTACAATTTTAATATATCATTTTCCTCAGAACAGAAAAGTTTATACATCAAATGAGGGAGCTTAAAGCCTGCAACTTCCTCCCCATAGCATTCACAGCCCCTTTAATATCCTTGTTCCTCATCCTCAAAGAGTAGACTATAGGATTTTGCATAGGGGTAACAACATTGTTCAATACTGAGATCAGTCTGTCTTTCTCCAGTGAATAAGTTGATCGGCTGTACATATGTGAAGATGGAGTGGCCATAATAGAGGAGGACAATTATCAGGTGGCAGGCATACCTACAAAAGACTTTTTGCCTCCCCTCTGAAGAAATGATCCCTAAAATGTTAAAAAAAGATATAAAGGTAAGAAAGGACCATTCATAGAAAAGGAGTCCAACCACTGAAAACCCCAGTGGAGAGCAGTGCCAATTCATTCACAGAAGTGTCCCCACAAGACAAGGTCAGCAAAGAGGAATGCCAGAGAAGAAATAATTAATGTGATTGTTGCTCCAGAAGGGCAGGCAGAATGTCAGTAATGTGTGCACCACTGAACTGAGGAAATGGCCTTTCCAGTGTGAGGCTTCTGACTGGCTGTATAGGAACTTATTCATAGTAACTGAATGCCTTAAGGGCTTACAGATTTCAATGTAAAGATCATATGCCATTGCTGCCAATAGAAGTTACTCTGACCTAACGAAGAAAAATACCAAAAGTTGTGCCATCTAACTCACATAGGAAATGATTTTTTTTTTCTCTGATAGAAGATATACTGTCATCTGAAGGACATTGGTGGTGGTGTAGCAGATGTCAAGAAAAGCTGAGTTTTCCAGGAAAAAAAATAATACATGGGTATCTGTAAGTGTGGGTTGGTCATGGTCGCCAAAAATAATGAAGATATCTCTTCCCAAAGTTCAGATATAAGTTACAAGAAAGATGATGAAAAGTAAAAATTGCAACTCATGTAAATTAGAGAATCTCAAAATGATAAACTCGAACAGTGCTGTCTGGTTTTCTCCTTCCATAAAATGGCTCTGGTTTTCTTTTTGAAACTGGCACTGAGGAAGCAAAGATTTCTGTAATCATATACCGCTCCAGAAACAACCGCAAAACAAGAAAATAAAAACATTAACAGATAAAAATTAAAATTATTTATCAACAAAAGCATCAGGTGTGTTTGTAAAAAGGCACAGTCCTACAACAAATGAACTCTGTGCCCTAGCATCCATTCAACTTTTTACCTACGGGTCAAATCTCTTAAAATGAAATTACAGGCAGTCTTGAGTTTTAAAGTAAACAACAAAAATGCCACATGTACAATAAAGTTAATGGCTCATCAACTTGTCATCTTGAGTTGCATTAATTCAGAGTATCATTAGGTGTAGTCATTGTTAGTCAGTCAATCAACTATACAGTACTGCCCTGCACACGTTTAGAGGCTGATATTTGTGGACTGCATATAGAATTAGTCAGTCACAGTTTATAAATAATGGTGTATAAAGAGGGAAGAAAAAGACGTAGTGGTACCAGAGATTAACATTATATTTGGGGGGCAGTTTCACAAAATATACACAAAATTTATTCTTTATCATAACATACGGATCAAGTCTCTAGGACTCGGATATTCAGGCGGTATAAATGAGCACTGGCCACTGAAAACCTTCATAAGAAAAAAAACACTTTTTTTGTACAATGAACAAATTAGTCTTCTCCATGTTATTTTCTGTGCTAAATTTCTCCTAAACTGTATGCTCTTACAAATCACTAGAGCACTTGAACTAGCTTGTACTGGCTCACAAGAGCCCATTGTTAAATTTTCAGGAATTTTGCAAGTCAGTCACATAAACTTACAGTTGATTACATTATATTAAAAGCAGAGGTAACAAATACACAAAATGTATCACTTCCTAATCATTTTACTATTATCTCTGTTTTCGAGATTATTACCTTTATTGCATGTGGGTGATGGAGATGCTATATATTGGTGTTGTACAATATATCTTTTCCCAAAATTGTGTTCAGTGAATTAAGTTTACAGATTCAAATCAGATATGGTGGAAGTATTTATGCTACTGAATTTGTCAAGTGCTGCAAATCAGGGCATTTCATTGTTTGTTGACAGTCTAGGCTTAAGAAAGTGAATAGAGAAAATGTTAATGATGCAGATTAAATTTAAAAGTGTGTCATGTTAGTAGCCATTACATTGTGAATAGCACAAAAAAGGAAGAAATTTTCTTCCACTATTCAAAAACTTACTTTAACAAAAATGTCACTCAAGTCATTACTGAATAAGTCAAATTCAGACATACATCTTCATTGATTCAATTTTGTCTCACTTATTAACACTGACAAAAATATCAGCCATTAAGGGCATTCATCAACCATGTGAGCAACATCTTTGTTGAATCAGATATTATGTAAGCATTAATAGTCTGATTTTATCAAATTAATAGTTGAATTTTGAATATAGTTCAAGTGTTAAGTAAAAATCAACAAAAGCATTCTGTGATCATCAATTGCCTGTACGGAATTGACAATTTATTTTATTACTACTTATAAATTGTATGTTACACATACTTTTCATCAGTGAGATTTATAATAGTGTCTGCGTGCGTGTACCAATGTGTATACACCAGTTGTTAAACATTTGTCAGCCCGTTAACCCAATACTGGCTACAGCTCTTGAAGGTATTCCCTTTACTGTGTGGTTACCTAGCCAGTTCAGAGCAGTAAATAACTTGTTCATGGTCACATAATTACAAAGTACCAATGCGAGGATTACAAACTGGTAAGGTCTAGGCCTATCCTCTGAGCTCTTTAAACAACCTGAGACAGTAATTAGGTCTCATCCTGCATGCCACTATCTATTGTGGAGGGCTGCCTAATAGCAGTGGATAAATAAAGTGAAGATATCCCCTGACTCAGAAATCATTGACTAATTTCAACTCTGGGAAATAGATGGTAGTGATAGCATGTAAGTCTTCTATTTGTCAACCTGTACAATAGCAACTTACCATTTCTCATTCAACGATATATATACTAGAGCATGATTTTTGAAAACTTGCCAGAATAGAACATTTCTCCCCTTCTTTGCACATAAACACATTTCTATTTTTACATACAAGGAAAATTTGACTGATTATAAAGATATAATCAATAAAATTAGTTATTGAAGATTGTTCTCTAGATCTTTACTAGAGTCTTCTAAACACCTCAGCCCTTATATGAGGACCATGAGATCAAACAGGCCCTGATGCCTGGGTCAATCATACTGAGTGATCATACATCAGTAAATAATGTATAGTTATCATACATCAATAATAACATATAGTCATCAGGCATCAGTAATAACATATAATAGCATATTTTTATTTTTTGTGTAAAAAATATGTAATAACCTTATAGCTATGCTAACAAAAGTACAGGGAGCAAAAGATACAAAAAAAAAAAACTATGATGAACTCAGCATCACCAACCATTTCATTAGATAAGCACAAATATATCTTGATTTTTTAAAAATTTGAATTTATTAATAAATTAATAGTTTTACATTTCTGACTATATAATTACTAATTTACTATTTCTTGGTTATATTCCCCATGTCCTATATTGTCATAAGAATTAGAGTCATTGTAAAGTATTTTTTCATGTTGTAAACTGTTATAATAAAGATATTAGGAGTTTTAAATTAATATGTGAGACAGAAGTGAACATAAACTACAGGAAGATGATTTTTAATTTTACATTTTGAAAACTATCCAAGAGACACTCTTAGTTTGTGATCCCTGATTTAATTGGCTTGTATTTTTTATGATTATGAAAGTAGAATATATTTATTTTAGACTGTATGGATAATACAGAAAAATAAAATATTACAATAAGCCATGACCATAACACTAGAGAGGACTACTATATTTTGATTTGTATATATATACCACAATTTTTTTATCCTTTCATCCATACATAAACACTTAGGTTGTTTCCATATCATGGATGTTGTGAACAATGCTGCACTGAACATGGTGGTGCAGATATATTATAGGAATAGCAATTTCACTTCCTTTAAATATATACCCAGAAGTGAAATTGCTGGATCATACTGTGGTTCTATTTTAATTTTTTAAGGAACTAGAATATTGTTTTCCATAATGTCTGCACCAATTTACATTTGAATCAACAGAGTAAAAGGGTTCCATTTTCTCCATACCCTCGCCAACACCTGCAGTTTTTTGTCTTTTTAACAATAGCTACTCTAACAGGTCTGAGGTGATATCTCTTCCTGGTTTTGATATGAAATTCTCTGATGATTAGTTCTTTTAATTTTGTTAATTGTTTCTTTTGGTTTACAAAATGTTTTAATTTTAGTCATCTCGCCTGTTTATTTCTGCTTTTTTTGCCAGTACTTTTGGTATGCTGTCCAAAAATGTATTACCAAGACCATGCCAAGAAACTTTTTTCTTATATTTTCTTCTAGTAGCTTTATAATTTCAGGGATTACATTTAAGTATTTAATATATTCCAAGTTAATTTTTGTGTATGGTTAAAGATAAGGGTCTGACAAAGACAATAAGACATGGTTCCTGCCACTGAAATTTTCACAGCCTCTGAAGAAGTTGAATACTAAGGCACCACCCTCAGCCTGATATCCAAAGAATCAAAAGCTTCATATGGGGTTAGGGACAGTGATATGTTTTGCCACTTTCATTTTTGGAAGGTTTTAAAGTTGATGTAGGGACTTTGGTTCCAGGATTCTTCTCAGACATTTTGCCAATAAAGCCTAGGCCAGCTGGGGTGCAGAATAGGGATGATAAAATTT
>NW_007746341.1:25603-26220 GCF_000696425.1 Galeopterus variegatus | reverse complement strand
TTTTTTTTTTTTTTTTTTTTTTTTTTTTTTTTTTTTGCTCAGCATTGCTTTGGCTATTCATGGTCTTTTGTTATTCCATATAAATGTTAGAATTGTTTTTTTCCATTTCTGAGAAGATTGTCATTGGGGTTTTGATGGGGATTGCATTGAATCTGTAGATCCCTTTGGATAGTATGGACATTTTCACAATGTTAATTCTTCCAGTCCAAGAGCATGGGATATCTTTCCATCTTCTTGTTTCCTCTTTAATTTCTCTCAACAATGGTTTGTGGTTCTCTTCATAGAGACTTTTCACATTCTTGGTTAACTTTATTCCTAGGTATTTTATTTATTTATTTATTTATTTATTTATTTATTTATTTTGCTGACTATTGTAAATGGGCTAGCTTTCTTAATTTCTTTTTCTGCTAGTTCATTATTGGAGTATAAAAATGTGACTGAGTTTTGCATGTCGATTTTGTATCAAGCAACTTTCCTGAAATCATTTATCAACTCTAATAGTTTTTTGTAGAGTCTTTAGGCTGTTCTATAATAGGATCATATCATCTGCAAACAAGGACAATTTGACTTTATCTTTTCCAATCTAGATGCCCTTTATTTCTTTCTCTTCCCTGATT
>NW_007746341.1:23239-24138 GCF_000696425.1 Galeopterus variegatus | reverse complement strand
TATTTGCCATCTTTCCATTCTTCTGAAGTAAGCATTTAATGTGATAAATTTCCCTCTTAGTCCTGCTTTTGCAGTATCCCACAGGTTTTGGTATGATGTATCATTTTTTACATTAGTTTCAATAAATTTTTTGATTTCCTCTTTAACTTCTTCTTGAGCCCATATGTCATTAAGTAGAATTTTTTTAAATTTCCATGTATTTGTATAGTTTCCAGAGTTTCATTTGTTATTGTTTTCTAGTTTTAATCCATTGTGGTCTGAAAAAATACATGGAGTAATTCCAATTTTTTTTAATTCGTTGAGACTTGATTTGTGATCTAACATGTGGTCTACCCTGGAGAATGTTACATGTGCAAATGAGAAGAATGTATATTCTGAGGTTGTTGGATGGAATGTTCTGTAGATATCTGCCAAGTCCAATTGACCTAAAGTGTTGTTTAGATCTTGTGTTTCTCTGTTGAATTTTTGCCTAGATGACCTGTCCAACATTGAGAGTGGGGTGTTCAGGTTCCCTACCAGTATGGTATTAGTACCTATCTCTTTCTTTAGGTCTAAGTGTTTGCTTTATATATATGGATGCTCCAATGTTGGGTGCATATATGCTTATGATTATGTATTCTTGCTTGATAGATCCTTTTATCATTATAGAGTGGCCTTCTTCTTTTTTTTATGGTTTTTGATTTAAAGTCTATTTTATCTGATATAAGAGTAGCTATTCCAGCTCGTTTTTCATTTCTATTTGCATGGTATATCTTTTTCCATCCTTTTACCCTTTGGCTATGTGTGTCCTTACAGGTGAGGTGAGTCTCTTGAAGGCAGTGTACTGTTGGGTCTATGTTTTTAATCCAATCAGTCAGTCTGTGTCTGTTGAGTGAGAAATTTAATCCTTTTACATTAAG
>NW_007746341.1:18454-22378 GCF_000696425.1 Galeopterus variegatus | reverse complement strand
TGGGAGTGCCGCCGTGCTCTCAAGCGGTGCACTGTAGCAGTGCGCCACCGGGCCGGCCCATAAACTCACTTTTATTATTTTCAAACATAGGCAATCAGCCCCCTGCCCAGTCAATGAAGAATTGACTGTATTTGCCAAACATTGTTTTCTCTCTTATAGATAAAGCAGGGTGCCCTGATGGAGGTGCTTATGGGTTTTTGTTTCGTTTACCTTTTGTTGTTGTTGTTGATTTTGTTTTCTTTAATGAGTATAGAACTGATAGTATTTGGGGAGTGAAATGTCATTTTGAACCTGGAAGAATTTTTCAGTTTTTGCCAGAGGACATGATTTGAATACTCTTTTGGTTTAGAGACTAAGACTCAGGAAGCCACAGAACGGCACGGTGGCCTGAAGTCACGTCATGCTGAAGGGACAGTGTGGAAAAGGAATGAGCCTCAGAGGGCAGGCTTGAGTTTCGACAGTGCCTGTGCAGGCATCACCTGGAATAACCTAAGGCCTTGGGACATGCATGGTCCCTGGTCCGGGGAGGCAGGCGGGATGGTGGGGGCTGTGTGTGCTGGAGGGGCCCGCCGAGGGCAGCCTAGGGGTGGGGACTGAGAGGAGGCACAAGCAGAGTCCAAGTCACTCCCTGTGCTTTACATCCCTCCTTATAAATCTTGAGCATGATTTTGTCAACAGCTCCAAAAACATTTGTCAAATTGCATACAGAATAAGAGAAATGGAGAAGGAGGAGGAGGCAGGGTCTGCCCAGAAGCTGCTGAGAGAGGTGAAGGGTCACACGGCTTCACAGAAGCTGGAGGTGAGGTTGGCTGGGTGGAGATGGACTGTCCCTGACACCCCCTGCACACCCAAAGGAGAGGCCCAGGGGGACAGAGGTTCTGCAGGAGCGGGAATTTAGAGTGCTAAGAATTTGTGTTATCAATATGACCTAATTTGCACTCCTTGGTGGTGAAAGCTGGAATGTCCTCATTACGTGTTTTATGTAATTCTCAGAAACCCCCAGGTTGGGGATATTGTGTACTTCATTTTATAGGTGAGGAAATTGGCAACTAGAGAAAGTGATTGATTTCCCCAAAGTGATAGACCTAGTAAGTGATGGAGTTCGGATTCATATCAATATGTGAGAGTAGGATGAGGTTTTTCTCTCCCCATCAGCCCTTCACAGAGAGAAAAGCATGGGGAAAAGACACAGAAATAGCGAATAATGCCTCAAGGTAGGATGGAAAAGGCTTTTGATAATGTCAAGAGAAAGGTTACTTCACTTTATACAGTATTTATTTACTCTAAAGGATCTGGAATATCAAACTTTCTCCCTCTAGTTTCACCAAAGAGAAAATTGGAAGAAGTAGATTGTCCAACCTTTATTGGAGGCAGATAAGCATAATAATATTCCAGCAGTTGCAGTGGAGGGAGATAGAATGGAGACCAAAGAGAAGACATATCTATCTCATGTCCCCAGCAGGAACTCTCTGTGGTCCAATAGGAAGAGGACAGCTTAAGATCATTGTAAAGGCACTGTGATGATGTGACTACTCAAAAGTGTCATTTTGTCTCTGCTAATTGCCAATGACCTTCCAGGTATTAAATGAGAACATTCTGGAGACTGCCACCAGGGATGTTGAACGGCACCAGCGAGCACCACTGCTTTCAGCGGGGAGGGAACTGTGGTGCACAGGGTTAAGACCTCTACTCCTGGGAGGACACTGAATTCAGAATGCATGGTTCAGGCACAGAGGGGGAGTCACAATTTACCACGGGCATTTAGATGTCAGACTTCCTGACAGTGACATCTAGTGTGTGCTCTAACAGAGTTTTGAAGTCGGGTTGCTGTTGCAGAAGGCAGGAAGACCCATGAGAAATATGGCAGAAGAGGTTGGTGGGAGAGCAGCAGCTGACATGGGATCCTGAAACACACACACACACTGACCGAAGATGCTCAGTCCATGAAAAGCACTGGAAAGTTACTGGGCCGCAGACAGGGAAAGCTGAGTGCGGGAGCCAGGGAGGAAACATTTCACCATCAATGGGACAAGTTAGGGAAATGGAGGGACCTGGACAGAAACACAAGCAAGATGTGAGCAGCACAGGGGCCCTACCCACGGTCATGCACGGCAAGGGAGCCCCAAGGGCTTGAGTGACTGCTGGCTTTCCTTTAAGCTTTTGGCAGCATAGAATTTGGTAAGAAAAACTGTGCTTATTTTTTGACCTCGAGTCTGAGAAAGAATGAGAAAATGAGAATGAGAAGACTTCCAGCTTTGTGAAGAGATTAAAGAATCTTTACCTAAATCAAAATTAAGAAATAACAAAGAAGAGTATAGTGTGTATAGAGTATAGTGTGATGAGAGGGAGACCAGGGTCCCACATCGCTGGTGGAAAATTTCCATTAACAAATCTTGGATTGCTGGAGGGCCCTGGGGGTGCCTGGGTTTCTCTTTTATTTCAGTTACTTTGGTAGAAGAGAAGAAAGCCAAGGCAATTAAGAATGAGAATACACACACACACACACACACACACACACACACGAGGTGTAGGGTGGCTGCAACTACTTCTCTGATTCAAGCCACCACCTTGATATTGGGTTACCATGGCAACAGTTAGAGCCTGACATAAGGATTACTACAAAACTCATGAGTACCATATAGACATAGTCCAGAAGACCACTGGAGAGGGTATCATGTTCAATAGGAGCCCAGTCAGAATTCTCAACAGTGCAATGGGTGCAGCTGGAGGCCACGGCCAGACCTGTGAGGGCGACACACACAACCTCATCTCACTCGAGAGAAGACCGGCAGAAAGGGGACCAAGCCCATGGGCTGCATGCATGTCGCCAGCCGTGTCAGGATGGTGGAGATATACCCCAGCTGGAGTCAAGGAGGTCTGTGCACTCCCCTCCCACGAGATGAGAAAGGAGCCGCCAGAGGATAAAGCAATCTGGAAATGGGGGTCCAGAGACAGGAGCCTCAGGTAGCAGCCACCACCACACTGGCACAGAATTGCCACATTTTCTTCAGCAGATCTCAATGGTCAAAGTCTAGGACACAGACATATGTCAAAGATGAACATGCAACTGGCAAGATCATTGTGGAAGGAGTGGTGAGGAGCGTGTGTGCACGTGTGTGTGTGAGGCCCGAGTGGAAATCTCAACACCTGGAGAAGCGTATTGGAGAGCCCTGGACAGCCCACCTCACGTCAAAGCCAACATGGCATAGAGGTGAAAGACTTGGGCCACCACTTCAACTTCCTTGTGGCCCCTCTTCACTCTGGGGTGGGGGGTGAGGCTGTGCTTCCCTGCAGGGGACTACGCTTCCACTGGGGAAGACTGTGACAGAGCATGGTTCTCCCCTCCCTGTGGCTGGTCCCTGGCATAGCAAGGAGCTTCGAACCATGACCACACAGCAGAAGGAGAGAGTCACAGTGAACAGAAGACCTTGTTTTCTTTCCTGTGGATGGTCCTTCTGAAGTTCTCTGCGCCTCTAGCACAGTCATAAGAAGTCTAGATGGCACTGACTGCTGAAGGAGGACAGGGGAGCTCAGAGGGGTTTCTCTCTCACTGACAGAGGGGCCCACATAAGATAAACAACGATGGAGAAACAGAGAGAACTGATTCCCTGCCACCCATCCTGATGGGCCTGGAATGACAGGGGTTCATGAGGAAAGGAAGAACCCATTTAGTGCTGTCTTCTGAACCTCAGAGGAATCACGGCCTTTCCAGATGGCATCGGACGCGTCCCCCAGAGATGTAAGCATCTCTGACTGCTGAGCTGCTGCTCCCTCTGCTTCTGCCTGGGATGGAAACATGAAATAGGCACAATCCCCTTCTGCCCAGGTCGAGAGGGAAGACTCAGCCCGTCCATACTGTTTACGTGTAAACAGGAGCCACGTGGCGAGCGCTGGGCGGGCGCGGGCGCCCCCTTCCGGACCCCG
>NW_007746341.1:16499-17606 GCF_000696425.1 Galeopterus variegatus | reverse complement strand
AGAACCACCATGATGCGCCTATTGAGAAAGAGAAATATTACGGGAAAATGTTCTACACGTGGTTTCCAGCCGAGCCCACAATTCTTTCCAGATGCCTACATATCTTGGCGGAGGCTGTAGGAGCTCTTTTGGTATTCATCCACGGTGCGTAACCTCAGCTTTTTACCGGCGTGGACATCCCCGGGGGCACAGTGTGTGCTGGTGTGGAGTGACAGTGGACTGGGGTCTGACCTGGCGCTAGCCTTCCTTGCACAGACTCTGCTCAGACCCTCACTGTGAAATGAGGAGCTGGGCTGTGGTCTCTGGACGAGCTCTGGGTCCCAGGCTTCAGGTAATTTGCGCCCACTTGTATATGGGTAATGGGGCTCAGGCCGGACCTTTCTGGGGAAAATATTTTATCCAGAATATTTCCAAAGGGCAGATCTGGCCCTGTTGAAATGCATCCTTCCAGCCCCGTGCTTAGCACATGGTGAGCGCTCAGTGCTCCCAGGCTCACAAGACCCTGGCTGGAGGCTCTGTTGGTGCCACGCTGGTGAGTTGTCTCAAATGCTTCCTGCTCTGCCCACCTGGCCTCTCCTCCTGATGGGGTCTTTCTTTGCCCCCCACTGCCTATGCTGATGGCACATAAAACCCAGCTTATCTGTGTGTGCCTGGCCCCGTGCTCCATCTGGGGCTGGGCTCCGTCAGAGCAAAGCATTCACACTGGACATGGTGTGCCTTGCCAGCTCCTGTGGTGTTGATGGGTGTCCTGTGCTTAAGGAAAGGCTGGTTATAGGATGCCATTAATGAAGAGTCTGGCCAAGCCTCCCTAGACAGTTGATGACAACCAGAATTATGTCTCCTGGACCACCCCTGAGCATATGCGAGCCCATCTCTGGCATCCGCCCCAACAGGCTCAAGTCAGGTGGAACCAAGTCATGGACTCTGGGAAAAGCTCTGTCATATCTGTGTCATAAGTCAGCACCCCACCCTCCACCTCCAACCCAGCTATCTTCCTTCTCCAAAGCCTATTCATTGTTTTAGTCCGTCTTGTGCTGCTGTAACAGAATACCTAAGACTGGGTAATTTATAAAGAACAGAGGTTTATTTGGTTTATGATTCTGGGAC